>NC_084957.1:8496071-8583571 GCF_949316205.1 Platichthys flesus
GTCTCACTAATCCGAACACCAAGTTAACAAGTTCATGACCTCTGACCTACTTGATATTATTCTCATAATGTTTTTAATATTGAAGCCCTTGTGAATCCATAGACTATATATATCTGATACATGTCATATTTTGCATATGGAGACAGAGTCTTCCGAGAAGTGATCGGGGGGATGGACCCGATACACGTACTCGACCTATAGCGAGTTAGTCTCAGCTGTCAATCATTACATTTCACCCCGAAACGAATTGAAACCAAACTAACTTACTTAACATTGGTTTGATATTAAATGAAAGAAACCTTTAAAGCCACTAGGCGGCAATCAAGACACTTCGGCTTCCCTTTTTGGGAGCTGTCATGGCGTCCATCTTTATAAACAGTCTATGGTTAAAGGTAGTTAAATGTTTGAGTTCCAAATAGCTCAAAAAGCTTCTTAAGAATCTCCCTTAGCAAAGAGAGAAATTGAATAAACTGTTCTATTTGCCATTTTTAGTTATAAAATACGTCCTTAATCATCCCACATTTAGGAAAATGCCAGAAATTGTGAGCGCCGTGGTTTAACCCATTGGTCAAACATTTCCTTCTGGGGAAACGAACTTGGTTCCGCCCGAGGCCTTGGCTTTAATCATGTTTTCCAGCCTAAACAAGCCTGGATACACGTTTAAAACCAGAGGCCTCTCCCGCTAATTTCCCTCTAGGAATTAGTCAGTGGTCAACTAATAACGTCTGTCCATCAGAGCATTTTGTCAGTGCTAGCCTTTCCATGATCTCCGCTCTCTCTAAACAAAATACACACCCTGAAACTCATCCAGCATGTTCTTTGAGATCACCAGTTATCTTAAAGCCCTCCTAAATATTTAGACAGCATGGGGTTGGGAATGGTTGCATGGCATGTTAATACCTAACAAATGTGGGTTGCAGCTTTGTCATGCAGGGCCCTCGTTTTAAATGAGCCCAGATCAATGTGATTGTTGGAGTCCTGTCCAAACAGGAGGATAAGAGGCAAACAGTGACCCCTCCCAGGCTCATCATTCCTACCACATGGAGCATGTTTGCACAGACCTGCCGTGGCTTCCACCCAGGAATGCATGTCCGATTTCCCTGCATGTCTTTTGACTGCATGTGTCCCCAGCCCACGTACATTCACCCGGTGATGTGAACCAGAGTCCGGGGGGGGGGGGGGGGGGGAGGTCTTCTGTAGATAGCATCTGCTTCGTTAGGGGACCAAAGGAAAGCCATTATGACATACTGATAAATAACAGGGTATCACATCCAGTAAATGATGATGAAGGGGCCTCATTACCATCCCATGATAACCTTGCTGGTTTGTTTTTGTCTGGTGGCTGCTGTAGTACGATACCAGGTCAGGGATTGCCCTTAAATGGTTTAAATAGACGTCTTCAGGCTGAACCACATGACAGGGACCCACTCGTGCTGACTTAGTCTCAACTGTACCGAACGAATCTGACAGTTTAAAAAAAGCAAGACTTTAGTATAGTGGTACAATGTATAGATTGACAAATGAGTTTGTGTCAATCAGGTGATCAACCGAGAAGGATCCACAGGAAAAATACTGCAGCCGTGTCTCACTTCAGGGGTCATACCCTTCAGGGGACCCGGTCTGGTCTTCCCATTCCGTTTCCAGATTGTCCCGTCCTTACAGCTGCCGCCTAGCAAAAGAGCTATAGACGAATAAGTCCTTCATTTTATTAAAAACTATGAAAAGTTGTTATATTTAAAATGAGTTGTTTGGAAGAGTTTTGAAAATTTTACAAATATTTCCTCAGATGCTTTCGTCTTCAAAATGCAGCCTCTGAAAGACGCCTGAATTGAGACACAACGTGCAACAATTGTGTGTGCTTAAAGCCATCACTGTAAAACAGATGGAGCACTGACCCACATAGCTTTACTCAGCCCGCTCACCCTGAATGCTTCCAGCAAGCACTTGATCAGTGTTGTGCAAGTTCACACTTCACCAGCACTGGTTTCAAGTTAAATTCACACAGATTAAAATGAACTGGTTCACACTGATAGCGGATGAATTTAATTTAAACTTTGAGCTTAGACCCGGTGCTTCAAAGCGTCACCTCATCCTTTTTTTACCGGTGTGGAGGTTCTGAAACAAACTGTAAAACAGAAGTTGCTAACACTCGACTGCACTTTTCGAATTCTCCAGTTCATCTGTACATATCCAAACCTGAATACGATCCAGAATATGAGGGATGACGAATATCCACATCAGCGAAGATACAGTTAAACGTCTGCTCTGCTGAAAATGATGCCCATTACCTGCTTATTGTGTGAGATAATACTGGATTTAGTCTTTCAACAAATGTATCTGGTATGTAGATGTTTAACTCTGCCATCTTTGTTGGTTTGTTTGTTTGGCAGCATTATGCAGAAACTCTTCCATAACATATTTGGAGGGATATAATTGAATATTGCAGGATATGTGGAGTTTTTAATCATTTTCTGTGATTTCTAAGAGAATAATTCATTGACTCATGGTCAGACATGTTTAGAGGACTGATATTTATGAGTGAGTACAATTTTGGTGTAGATCCAACTCCAGAGTTAATTCATTTAAATGTGATTTCACTAGGGGACTGTTGGGCTTAGACTCAAGTATGCCTTCTATTGAGCAGGGCTGTGCTTCAAATCAATATCACAATTATTTCAAACTTGTATCTTGATGATGATCAATGAACGATTATTTGCATGCCCCCAGTTCCCATCACCACCACGGGATCGTTATCTCCCGCCGCCGCCACCGCAGCTGCAAAATAAATGTGGCGGAAACCTGACAGTTTGTGAATGCACTCTCCATCGGGAGAAGAAGTAACCAGATTAACTGCCATCAGCAAGACTAAGTCGGTCGGACATTATAAATGTCGGTTTTGAATCATTTTGGGTTAATTGCCCGGCCCTGAGTTGTTTTACTGTGGTTTTCCAGGCAGGATATTTGCTAAAACACTAACTGAAGTGGAAAACATCACGCTGTGAAGCGCTATAAAAGCTGGTGTTAGGAAAAGTCTGATATTGCAGTTATATGTGTACTGGAGTAAAACAATAAATGTGTTACGGTATGTGTTATGGATATTTCTCATGTAGACTGTGGGGGAGAAAGGGCTGGGCTTTTAGTGTGTTAATGCACAACACTGGCTTTAATAACAGTATATCATTTAACTGTAGATAATGCAGAGTTAGCATCATATCACATATTTAGCATGAAATACACTTGGCATTTTTCAAGCAAGTCTCCTAAATAAATTGTAATCTTTTGTTTTCACTGATATCAATTAATATATTTTGGCACAAACTGTCAGTTGGGCCGACTGCTTCAGATAAATCCAACATCTTTATCAAAATGAACAACATTACATGTATTGTACATTTTCTGCCTATGACTTCAAACTTCATATGTTCTACTGTAGTGCAGAGTGCTGGACTAGAGGTCCTAGCTTCCGAGTGGACAGAGGAGCCATTAAGCTCTGTTCATGGGAAAGCAGCCGAGGTCACAGGCTCTAACTCACCTTGAAATGTCCAAATGGAGACCTCCTGTTTCCAGGGTATCAGTGTCTCACAGCCTTATCCTCATGGAATGTCTCTGTTTGTTATGAGTGAGATGCACTCTAATGTGAGTGTTAATATTGGCAATTAAAAGATCCAAAGCATTTAGTTCTACTTTGTTTCTGTTTATGACTCTGATCTGTTCACCCTTCACACACACACGCATGTTAACCCCGATGGTTTGTTCTCACATAGCACACGAGGACCTCCGAGTGAAACCGATGTTAAGACCAACTTCTCCCTCCGGGATGATTAAGGTTTCTTCTTATCTTTCTCAGAACTCAGCTCACTTAATCTGTCTCAATTGGTTGTGGATCACCGAGGTTAGTCTCCAGGTCTCTGTGGTGCAGAGTGTCTGTCTGCTTCTGCTCTGCATGTTTGTGTACATGTGTGTTACATGATATGGGTGAACACTCCTCATAACCTGATGACCTACGGCATGTGGGAGACAGGGCTTCTTTACCGTCACTGTTTTTTTTTTTATGTGCATCCTTACAATCTTATATATTTTATTATTTACAATGACTTGAAGTGAATTCAAGTATAAAATAGCAATTAAGTTTTTTGGCTTCTTAAAAACAACCTTTATTCTTTGATTCTCTCTTTTTGTATTACTTTTTAAAATCAACCATCTTGCATCCTAAAGTATAAGTCAGCGTTATTATTGTTATCCATATTGTATGGCATAGTGGATTCATTACAGGATTAAGAATAGATTGTCCTTCAAAGATTAAGGGTTAGGGTTAGGGTTACATTTATCTAGGAAATGAAACTTATTGTCACTCACAAACACTTGGTTGCGAAAATATAATCCAGAAGGAGGATAAAGTATCCATATTTTTGATTGAAATAAAAAAAGCAGTAAAGAAATATGAAGATACTTCATTACAAGTAAATATCCTAGATTTGAAATGCTACGATAGACGGACAGAATAATGTAGGACTTTCACATTTGTTCCGTTTCATACAATCCAGTTTTTCCTAATATTTTATAAACTGATAGTACATTGTGTATTCTAACTTCTGTAAAAAATCGTAATATGTAAAGTAACTTGAAACTAAAGGTTTCTGAGAAAAGTAGCTTTCAGAGTCTAGAGTCCTTTTGCTGAAGCCGAGTAAAAACTTTATTATATCCCCTTGACATTAAGTAGAGTCAAAGTATAACGTAGCAGAAAATTAAATCCTCAAGTACCTGAACACTGGAATTACATGTTCGTGTTGTTCTCAACAGGACTTGAGAAAATGTAGTTTTCTGCTTTTCATCACTGGTCGAGGACCAATGCAAAAAGTGTGTGTAGGGACCTTATTGTTGAATGAAAGTCACCAAGGTGAGTGTTGATTTGATCATTTGTGAGTTAGGGTCACCTATTGTTTTCCTGTTAGCAGTGACTATCACCACACAAGTCCCTCTATAAAGAGACCTGTCCTGTCCTTTGAGATCCGCCTGTCTCTGAGCGATCAATAATCCAATCTCAGTCTCCTTGTGGGGGGAAGAGTGCACATGAGCGTGTACACAAGTGTGTGTGTGTGTGTGTGTGTGTGTGTGTGTGTGTAACCGTACACCGCTGATACAAACCACCAATAGTGGGAAATGCTCCTGTCTGACCTCCAGCATGCATCATCCTCTTCCTCCTCTCTTGTCGCTCCATCATACATGTCGCCATTGTGCTCCTGTGATCTTTCTCTTCTCCCCCCCTCCCCCAGCCATCCTTTCATCTTTTCACCTGTCCTCGTGCATCAGAGTGTCTATCTGTCCATCACTCAGTCACAATCAGTCATAAATTGGTTCGCACTCTGGAAAGTCTTTCTCCACATTCAGTGCTGATTACTGTCAGTGTATCTGTCATCTTCAGTGTATGTCACACTGATCGATGGGGCAGGGGGGTTTCTATGTGTCTGTGTGTGTGTGTGTTTGTGTGTGTGTGTGTGTGTCACATCAGTGGAGCCATCTTGCTGATTTTTGGTCACTGCATCTAAGAGGGTCAGGTCTGCTTGGTCCCAATCAATGAGTATGGAGCCTAACTGTCTATTCCTTTATTACTTCAAGACACAGCTCACACACACACACACACACACACACACACACACACATACACACACATACACACACTTATAGCAGCAGATAAATCGAAGCCCACTGATCAGACACTGAACAAGGAGCGAAGAAATGGAAATGACAGGTCACCTCTGCCAAATCCGTACACCTTAGGGACTGTGTGTGAGTTTGTGTGTGTGTGTGTGTATGTGTGTGTGTGTGTGTGTATGAGAGAGCAGTTGAATGGACACCGCTGGCCTCCACACTGGGAGCAGGGGTCTAAAGAGGCTCATGTGCAGGCCAGCGTTATTATTACGGCTGCTGGTGCTGTTCACTTCCCTCCTTGAGTGGGCGGCCGTGGACCAGATTAGATACACCACCTGCCTCTGTGTGCCTGTGCGCTTCATTCATCTGCTCACGGACGAGGCCACTTCAAGCACCTCATTTAAATCGGCGGTCACCAATCTGCTGCTTAACAGGGAGATGCGGATTGAGCGGTCACCTGTGCTGCAGCTGCAAACCGGAGGGACGGTGTTTTCTCTTTGTGTGTGTGTTTGTGTGTGTGTTTGTGCACGGCGGCGTGCGTGTAGCCGAGACACGGCAGCCGGTTTTGAGAATCCTTTTAATTAATGGACTCATTACCTTGCAATCTTGCCGTGCCCTTTCGTCTGGGTTGTCTCAGCCTCCTGAGGGAAGCTTAGTGATTCTCGTCTGTAGTGAAGTATCTCATCCCTGGAAAACGAGACCCTGGGCTGACCCTGTGTTTGCCAGCTGGGCCGGCGACACGCAGTGTAAAGGGGGGGGGGCGTACTACGAATGAGAACAATTGTAGGGATTTGTCGAACTTTATGGAGAGTAGACGAGTTTTAAATTGAAAAAGGGAGGTAAACTGATATTTGTTTAAGGCAAACAGCCTCATATAGGAAAAAAAAGCCTTAGAGAAAACAATTTGACTTTCTTTTAGTTCTATCAGCTGCGTGAAGATTAAGTTTATAGTAGGCTACAGATTAACTCAAATATATATATCTCATATGCTGTGAAATACTTTCAGATTAAAAATGAAAGTTCAATATAGAATTTTGAAGGAGGAGATGAAAAAGAGAGCAAAGGAGATAAGGAGAAGTAAAGGTGGAAGAAACTGAGAAGTATTAAAAATTAGAGTTGGGTGAGGTCGACAGTTTAAGATGATCCTAACCTGCATATTTAAATTCCCTCTCTGGTTCACTGCTGAACCTTCATTCTCTCTCCAGCATCGGCCTGAGTGAGATTCAGACTTTCACTCGCTCAGAGGGAACATCCAGAAAGTATCTTGACCAGATCCTGAATTCTCTGTCTAGGGTAAGAAAGTAAGAACACACACTTCAGCTACTCGTGCCTGAACTTTTATTCTTTTACTTATTTCTAAGAATGTATGACCGCCAGTGAAGTTGGCTTCCCAGTCTACTCTTCATCACGATGGTTCTATCCAAACTGTATTACAGCAGATGCTGCACAAATCCCCCCCCCACCCCCCGTTCATCTCGTTCTCCGTTTCACTGGTCCTCATTAACGACTGGGAACGTAACACAACAGTCTCCTTTCCTTGGCTGCACCTTGAGAATAGATATCGCTAATCGAATCAGTGACCAAGCGCAGCCTCTGCACTCGAACACCCACTTAGAACTAGACTCGGGTTTCAGTTGTACAGCGACCGGATGGCTCGGAGCAAAGACCTCAAACTCACATGACTGCTCCGGTGTGGAAGCAGCTCGCTGGCTGTTCCCCAACAAGGAGTTCACCTTGTGTCCTCTGAATCTGCACCATCATTTGTCTTTATCTAAAAGAAATCTGACATTTGAATGACAGAGCATTGGATGCATTTGTTGGAAAAAATAAAATGTTTATCAGGAGAAACAAAAATAAAGAAATCATAAAGGTAAACTGGTGGCTGGCCGTCATATATACGCCAATTAGTCCTGTGTCCACTGTACAAACAGATGGGACATGGACCAATCTAAAGAGTGAACATACATATTAAGGACATTTTTCATCAAGCTAGTTTTTTGTCAATTTAGGTAGGTCTCATCCCAATGAGGTATGTTCAACTGCTCATTTCTTAAGATAAATTTGGTTTTAATTACTTATTGGATGCTATCGTGGCTCCATCCCCTGATTGCTCCTCTGCAGATTAGAAAAGTGCAACATGGCGGCTGTAAATGTATCTATGATGGTTCATATGTGATTCATTATGCATATGGAGATGTTTTACAGGCTTTGACACCTAATGACCGGGACCACAGGATGATTCATTAGCGCTCAAGTTAGTTGACCACCTCTCTCAGTTTGTTTTGCTCACTCCATCACCCAGGGACATTTAGCTTTCATCACTCTGCTCCCTCTCATCACCTGGTTTCAATCAGAGTATTGTGGCCTCAAGTACCAATCTCTCTCTCCTCCAACATGAGAGGAAGGGAGCTGCAGTAATTACGTTGGAGTGATGGATCAGGGTAATACCGCTCTGGGTGTCTTTATTGTAAAATATCTGTAGTAAGCAGAACAGCTTCTGGAATCATAACCCATAATAATGTTTACCTTATGCCTTGTTCAAATACATCTGCTCTATGTGCAGATCTCTTACTCCCAGATGCTTTCAGGCACACACAGGTGTACCATTCAATAAGGAGTTCCACACGCACCCTTACTTTTCACACCCATAACAAAGTGGCAGACACTATGGCTCAGCTGTTTTATTCATCACGTCTAATGTTTGAATATTCAAGTTCCTTCCTTGAGTCCAATGAAACAAATTCCAGACCTGCAAAAGTTAAGGTCCAAGCCCTCATAAACTGGAATTGCAGGTAGATGTTCATGAGCAATGGTGGAGGAGACAGCAATGGCATCATCAAGCTGGGTCCATTGTTATTGTTTCGATCGAGGGACCCCTAGTGGCTTAAGTTACAAATTGTACTTTTTAATTACAAATAAATTGATTCCTACTTGGGCTTTGAGGGGAATATATTGATTTCACAGTTTGTCCTCTGCTTTATTCAACACTTGCGTGGATTTTCTGAACCATGCTAATATTTACCCCCAAATAAGGCAGCCTATAGATCAGACATTGACATATATATGTAAACTGAATTTAAGCTATAGCACTCAAATACTTCTCTGCTTGCATTTTGTTTCCCTCCCAACCAATGAGTTGGTCTGATTGTGCTTCTGCTTGTTTAGCCCACCCACCCTTCAGCAGCACTGTGAACTGGGTGGCTACAAATCCCCCAAACCCGAGCTCTAATAGGGTGATGGATAGCTCCCACCTGTCAGTGTGACATTTGTAATGGTCACATCCTTTGTGAGAAAGTGGGAAGGAAGGAATAAATGGAGGGTGAGAAACGGAGAAAGAGAAATGTTGTCTTTGGTTCCCTGTGTCTTCATCTCAACATAGGCTGTTGGGAGCAACAAGGCAAGGACACAGCATACATGATTCACTTTGAAGAGTGAACAATAGATGCAAATTGCCACCAGTTGTTTGCTTCCTGTGTAAATCTTCCCCTTCTCTTTTTTTGTCCCTGTCTGGTTTGGATACAGCTGCATTCCGCTCACATTCCCAAACACAAACCAACTCTCGGCACAGCTCTACCCTTTATCCCGAAGAGTTTATCATTGCAGTGGAAAAACATTAGGCAAATTTTTCACAGCAATTGTTTTTTACAAGTTGCTAACATGGTTTGTTAAAGCTTTTCCTAAGGTGGACAACTCTGTCATTCACAGGACTGGGCAGGGCCGTACTGTAATCCTAGCATTAGAGTGTAAAAAAAGGAGAGTGCACACATCAGAAGAAAGGAGGCATCGATAGTGTTTTTTTACTTTAGCACCACCCACTAAACTAAACTACCATACTCCCCTAAACGCACATAAAAAGGCAAAATACCACTTCACTGGCTAAAGCATATACGCCATGTGCTGTTCTAATAACATATCCCCAAAAGCCTGTGTGCTTTTCCATAAGTTGACCAACTCTGGCTTTGTTGTGGCACTAGTTTTAACTTTGATTGCTGCATTTTTAGTATTTGTTTGAATTTCAATATCATTTTAATTGGAGGTTATAGTTACGTGGGCTACTTTGTTTGCTTTGTTGCTCCCTGCAGCTGCCAGGGCTCATATGGAGATAAACATGTCAACACCTACGAGAAGCACTCAATTTTGGTGCAAACATTCAAGGTTCTGTGCTGATGGATTCTAGAGACTTTGGTGAAACTGTGACTGCTAAGCCCTCGACAACCCTCGTCATCGGCACCCCGCTGCCTCAATGATGTTAAAAAACATTTGTAACGCACTAAACATCTATTGAGTTAATATTTATAGATTTGATTTTTATTCCTTTTATAATTCCTTAATTGTTCTATTTTTAGTAAACTGGAAGTAACAGTAGTAGAGCGCATACCTCCATCAAGGCCCAACAGATCTGCACTAAATTACACATAATCACCAGTCTTCAAAACATGCATTATTTTATCCATAAATTAATCTCTGAGTAATTATGAAAATAATGAAAGAGATGACAATATGGGGGCAGTCATGTTTTTCACAAACTGGACAAACTAAACACCTTTTGGAAGGTGAGTTGAGGGGTGTTCATATGCAAAGTGCAACATCACCACTAGATGTCATTAAATTCTACACGCTGAACCTTTAAGGATCCTGCTTCAACTTCGTACAAAAATCCACTTCCCATAATGCTCTGGGAGACACAAACAGGAAGTGTGTTCCAGTGAGTAAAAGTGAGAACTCCAACTTGAGCCTGTTGTCAGCTGGTATTTGTTCACATTTTGGCAAAGTGGCGAAGTGGTACCATGAAACATGTGCCGAATTAACTGTAAGCAGTTCCTGTTAGCATTCCACCCATGGATGAAAACACAACTATCTCTTGATTTCACTGACACTGAAGACAACTTGGATTTATGATCATTCTCAAGCGAGTTCTTGAGTCACAAGGAGCACATAGGAGATGTTGTATCCTCGGAAAGAGTAAGACAGGCTAGATCTAGAGATGTGTGTCTCCTGTCTGTGTGTTCATATTTGCCTAATTATTAATCTGATTATGCTGTTTTTCTTACATCAATCGTGCCAAATGGACTAAGTGTCTTAATTGCCTCCATTTCGAGCCAGTTAACGTGCTGAAGTTGGCGTTTAACTCAAATTACCACTCTGCCTGAGTCTGGAGCCCTCAGCTCTTTAGCAAAAGTTTGTCATTTCCACTGTGCATTAGTGTCATCTGTTTTATTGTGACGGTCAGGAGTGCACAATTGTCTTCCCCATTAAATTGTAATATACAAGAGGAGGCAAAGGCATTCTGGTTCCCAATCCAAACCACTGGGGCTGTTTGTGTTAACATTGTAATAGATAGATAGATAGATAGACAGATAGACAGATAGATAGATAGATCGATAGATAGATAGATAGATAGATAGATAGATAGATAGATAGATAGATAGATAGATAGATAGATAGATTGATAGACAGACAGACAGATAGATAGATAGATAGATAGATAGATAGATAGATAGATAGATAGATAGATAGATAGATAGATAGATAGATAGATAGGTAGATAGATAGATAGATAGATAGATAGATAGATAGATAGATAGATAGATAGATAGATAGATAGATAGATAGATAGATAGATAGATAGATAGATTGATAGATAGATAGATAGACAGACAGATAGATAGATAGATAGATAGATAGATAGATAGATAGATAGATAGATAGATAGATAGATAGATATATTTAGACTCAACCTGTAGGGTTATAGGAAGAAGCTGAAAGAAAAGGTTGCATGTCAAAGCGGTCTCTATTAACACACCCCTCTCCTTTCACATGCTCCTCGAGTGCAGCTTGACGTGAGAGAATATTCATTTTTCTGTTGCTGCTGACTGGAGCAGCAGTGGGATGGAAAACAGCTACTTTGTCCTTGTGTAGAGGTGTATTTCTGCTTGCGTTGGCCAAAACCTTTGAAAGTGTGTGCGTCTCTCTCTCTTTGTGTGTGTGTGTGTGTGAGAGAGAGAAAGCTGACTGAAGGACGAGATAGCGAGCGAGTAGGAGAGGGAAGACTGAAGTGGTAATTGATGACTGTTGGTTTGAACAGCTCTTATAAACACAGCATATATTAAGTAAGAGAAATAGAGACGTGAGGGAGCAGGGAGAGCCAGTGTGTGAGCTGGGAGTGGATTCTGGAAATGTTGTGGGAAGTAATGAATACGGGGAGCTTATAAATGCTAAGTGGACGCCATGAAAAAACAAGAAGGAGAAGAAGAAAAAAAGAACAGTCCAGTGAAATACCGACACTATGAAATGCACCAGAATGTTTGGATACAGGAAACTGGCTTTCAGACATTCTCCAGGAGTAAAACAACTTCTGAATGAGCTGATGTGAGAGCAGGAGAACCTCCGCAGAATTCACTACGAGCAAGCATGCTTGTTGATGATGTGGAAATGGGACGGATGCAAAAAAAGGAAATAAAGAAAGAATACAAATGTCATACATGAAAGACACAGAGGAAGATGTCAAGAAAGCCTTTAGTGATAAGCGCTTTGGTCGATGTGCTTGTAAAAAAACACGGCATCTTCACGGCGGAATGATTACGTTACATCCTGCCTCTGCCAGCTGCACCCCCCCCCTTCACCTGATTGCTACGAAGATTGTTGTTGTGAATGTGTGGATAATCTCCTGTTGTTCAGATGTAAAAAGAAAAACTTCAGAGAAAGTCTGGACCCCATTGTGCAGACAACCTCCAGAAGTGTATCTGTGAAAATGGCTTGGATGGGGGGGAAACAGGTCCGATATAATTTGATGATCCCTCCATTGATCCATTGTCAGTATCGCTTCTGAACATCACAGGGAATCTGGAGCTGATATTTGGCGAGAGGTGGGGAACATCCCGGACCCGTTGCCAGAGCATTAACATACAGAGATAAACAACCATTCAGACTCCGACAATAGAGATTCTCCAAATAGCCTGAAGCTGGAGTACCCGGAGTAAACCCACGTAGACATGGAGAGAGCAAAGTCCACACAGAAACCTGAGATTCAAACTGGCAACCTTCTCGCTGGGAGATGACCCCACTCCACCAACCCCAATGTTTACATGCACGGACATGCAAATGTTGATAAAGCACTTCTCACATTTACTCATCACAATCTGCCTCATTATCAGAGGTGCTAACCATATAACCACAGTGTTGTAGAGCTGTTGAGCATGACCCTGCACACAGTGTGTGTGTTTGTGTGTTTTTACGACAGGAGGAGAAAGCCTTGGCTTAGCGTTTTTAGCAGTGTTTGTTTGGATGTAGGATACCATGTCCGTGCACAAAGCAAATAGGATTTTCTAGCATCTTCCTTTTGCTGTTTTTTCCCCTGTGTGTCTATTTGTGTGTCTATTTGTGTGTGTGTATGTGTGTGTGTGTGTGTGTGAGAATAAGTGTGTGTATACGTGCGTGCTTGTTCAGAGAGAGAGAGAGAGAGAGAGAGGTAGAGAGAGAGAGACGGGGAGAGAGAGAGGGAGAGAGAGTCCATTCTACATTGTGAGGCTTACTTTCCCACTGTGGTCATCCGGATTGCCAGTTACCACAACCTTGTGAACGACATGCTAGATAAATCCTGTTTGCACGCCCTCACGCATGCAGGCACGCGCACACACACACACACACACACACACACACACACACACACACACACACACACACAAACACACATACACACACCACACACACGGGAGCACCCTGCGAGCCAAGAGATGTGGGCTAGTGGGTTCAGCCCAACCACAGTGAACTCTAGTTTGTCCAAAACAAATGAACAAGGCCATGCAGGCTCGATCAGACTTACATATTCCTCAATGGTATCCTCTGTTATCTTTAACCCTTCGGCTGACATCTTTCTTTATTCTGGGCTGCAGAAGTCAGAATAATATCAGACATGACACTGGTGAGAACCTCTCACAGGAACCGAGCAGGGCACCTCTCTACCCCCCAAAACAAGACAACATTAACAATGAATTTACTCTTCCACATGGCGGTAAGTTCACATGCTGCGCTGGAAATCGGCGCCTCTCGCCTCCCGTGGCTTATTTAAAAAGTAAGATTGATTTATTTTGAGATGGTGAGCTGCTCATATCAGAAAAGACAATTAGCAGGCTCCTCTGTTGTTGCAGCAAACAAAGATCCTCGTCGTTTTAATTTAATGAGCTAGGTCTGCCTCAGGACGAGAATCTCTGCTGGAATTTAATAATGGTTTCCACTCCGTCTCGCTCCGAAGAAAAAAAAGAAGAAAAAAGATAGGTCTGCAGACTGGTGTTGTCACAGTGTTAGGTAGCATTCAATGATATTATAGGAAAACAGGCCCAGACAGAGTCATTAGGACGATGTCCACACATGGCTGGGATATTAGATTCATGACAGTGCTAATGCTCAGGCTGCATGGGTACGATTTCACTTGAATAATGGATGTTTTGGTTTGAAGGGAGCAGATTGTTGAGGGTTGTGTTTTTTTTTTTTAAACAGATTTCTAGGACACTGAAGTGTTTTTTTGACTGATTCAGTTATTTCCGCAAAGAGTGAGACGCTGACCGTCCTCCCTCGAACAACAACAAAGAATTCAGATAGAAAGGCACGATGCCTCTAACGCTGAGCAGACAGCTCCATTCTCACCGATCTCAAAGACCGACACACACACACACACACGGAGACCCAGAAACAATAGGCGTCTTTACACTCCATTCCGATATCCCTGTTCAGTATGTCCTCATTTGCACAGAACCAAAACGTTAATGGTAATCATACCATTGTTCGCTCTGCTCTCATGGAAAGCCATTCACCCAAACACATGTTGAGACTTAAAGAGTGGATTACAAACAGACTTCTGTGTGCGCTCCTGGCCGGGCTGCACAAGAAAAGCAGCCAGTTAGCATTTAAACTGAGAGCTATATAGTAGTGTGGCTCAAATGAAGCATTAGATTAGGGTTAAGCGCTTGAATGGGGGGGACCGGTCCACTCGCTCTAGCCCGGGGCTGCACATACGGGGGCCGCTGCTGAGGCATTAGCATAATTGCTGGACACCGGGGCACAGCAGAAGGTACTGAGAAACCTCCCCCCCATCCCCATTCCAGCTCACCTAATTCACTCTGATTGAGCTGGGAGGACTGGTGCTGAACTCCATGAATGACCCTGGGATGGAGGAGAATAGAATGGATGGGTCTCTTGGTAAGGCAGTTAGAGGGAATACAGAAGTGCAAGGATTTAGAGCAACAGCGCTGGTTAGACTGGGGGCAGCGAGAGAACACTGGTTTTATTAAGCGCTCGAGAATAATACAAATTATGTTTAATTCTTAATAATAAAAATAGTCAATAAAAGGCAAATAAATGGGCAAGTTTGGTGATAACCAGCATGGCTGCTACTCATAATCATCCTAATAAAGAAGCTTTACAAGAAGTCTGACCCCCCTTCAACTATCACAATGCCGGATGGAACCAGAGAAAAAGAGAGAGCTATTTCAACTTACTTATGTGGCTGAGCACAATAGTTCCAAGCATCCTTTCTCTGTCCCTCTCACCCTCCTCCTCTCCTCCAGGGATGGGTCCTATTTTGAATTTAATGAAAAAAGTAGATAACGCTACATTGCATTGGACACAAATGGGATTCCAGAGATTCACAAACCAATTCTGGGTTGGACAATGGTTTAAAATAAAACCAGAGATGTGCACAGACATTAAAGGAGCATTAAAGTGTAAAAGACAGAACATAAAAGCTTGACAGTGATAATGTTTTTATCACTGTTAGCACGGAAAAGATCACCTGCAGAATGGATTTAAAATATTGAAACAAGGGGATCAACCCTGATGTGGAGGGTTTTTCTGTGTCCTCCTGTCATGTGTAATATATATGATTCACAACAAGTTGGCTCCAATTGGCTCCTCTGACCAGGTCTTCTCCTGCTTTGTGGTGAAGAAACGGGAGGTTAGCTCTGAAGTGGGATTGGTTTAACACCATTCCATGGAGCCCTGTTTTTGCACAGCGGCAGCCTCAATGGGCACCATACTCGGGGCCAGTGCCCTCTACACAGCGCCTGTGAGGGTTCCCTGAACCCGGACAAGCGTTTCCCCTCCCATCCGGCACTATTGGTTCCCTCCCCTCGCCTTGGATTCCTATTAAGCCTGTTTACCATGCCACCAGGCCCATTCAAAGCCCAGTCGGCAGGTCTTCCAGGGCCTTACAGAGCCACTGAACTCTCCCTAACCTACTAATCAGACCTCTCCTCCCTTTCAGCCCTCCAACATAAAGCCCCATCTTGACCACCATTTTGTAGGTCAGCCAGTGTGGGCTTTGTGCAGCCCTATAGCTCCGCCAGTGAAAGATCCTCCTCCTATTGATGCATCTTGAGCAGCTCCCCGAGCCACCCAGACACCTCCTCCTGCAGATGGAGGCATCCAAAGACATCCAGTTTATTAAGCTGTCACCGCGCATCTAAATCTGTTCCCTGTTGCAAGGCGCAGGCCTTTCCAGAGAGAGAGAGAGAGAGAGAGAGAGAGAGAGAGAGAGAGAGAGAGAGAGAGAGAGAGAGAGAGAGAGAGAGAGAGAGCCTTTGTGTGCCACCAAGGTATTCAAAGAGCTATAAAAAAAAATCACACACACTAAAACTAATGCACACACGGGTGAAATGAGATGCAAATCCAGCGATTCACTTGGCAGGATAGGTGTCCTTTTTTTGTGAGTGTTTATATGTGTGCATCTTGTGTGCATGCAGGTACCACTTGTTGTTATTGTGTATTTGTGCGTGCGTGTGTGTGTGCGTGTGTGTTTGTGTGTGTGACGGTGCCTAATTCCTGTAGCATGGTCTCAATCTTCCCTGGCATAGCAGGGCCCGTACAGTTGAGCAGCCGTAACACAGTTGTTGGTAGGGGGGCATTGTGCAACAGTGGCAGGGAGAGAAATTACTTAAGGAGCCAGGACAAAGCCTTTGGTTAAACCGGGCCACAGCGAGGGGAGAGGAGCACAAAAACACCCGCAATGTGGGAGATGAGCAACACAGGGCTGCCGAAAAGGGGAGAGAGATAGAGAAAGGGAGGCAAAGCAGGGGTAAAGGCTGAACTGCATCCTGGTTAAAGACTTCCAGCTCGCATCCCCCCCCTCTCCTTTAGACAATCAACACCCACAGATTGGATTTGCATGGCTAATGGGAGTTTAGGCCAGTTGTTTGTTGTGAGGGGGCTGACCCATGGATTCCAGAACCTCAGCCCCAGCTACCCAGCCTATGTCACAGCATTTTAATCCCTGCTCGACCAAATATATTAACATCATTGGCAGAGGAGGATCTTGTCTGCTGGTTTTCATCCGCTGTGCACATGCATTGCTTCCAGTGCATCTCTTGTGCATGTGGATACATTTAAGGGCTAATACCTTCAGGGTTATAACTGTAACATACATTTTTGGGTGGTTGAATAGCTAATTGGTGAGTAATTGCATGGCAGGCTGGATTGATGGAGTGTTATCACTCATTGAATCATGTCCATGCCTACTTTCCTTGAGAGAACAGCCTCTTACTAGTGGGAAAAAAGTATTTTTTTCTTTCAAGAAACTTTATAACCTGTGAAATTATGAGCTTTTCTCATTCTTTGTAAATGGTAGTTGGATACTCTTTTTTCCACTTTGCTCTCCCTCTCTCCCTGTATTTGGCTAAGGGGTGGAAATTGAAGGCTCAAGTGGTAAATGCTGGTCTTAGGAAGGGAAATGACCACTGAGGCGTTCAATAACGCGCCCTGTTGTTAATGACCACTACCCAGGCTCAGACATCAACGGTGTGTGACACACATAGGCACAAACCTGCACCTGAGGAAAAGAAACAGGAAATGAGGAAATGAGCAAATGATCCACACCGACTTCTACTGTAAATTCCCACATAGATGTAAAGGCTTTTCCAAACTTCTCTGCGGACTGGATTTAGGCTTGTGTAATGCTTGAGCAGGTTGTTTAGGACAAACCTTTTCTGTGTGTGTGTGTGTGTGTGAGAGAGAGAGTGTGTGTGTGTGTGTGTGTGGAGGGGAAGCCTCCTACCTTGGTGAGCAATGAGAAAAACATTTAACTGTTGTGTGTTTTAATATCATTAATGGACGTGTTTGTGCAAGTGTTGAAATATGACCCAATTAACAAGTGCTGCAGTTTTGTTTTCATTTCTCCTTGAATTAATCTTATGGAAATCGGAGCCGAGAGTAAGCTGGATATCTCCCATGGCGGGTTCCTGTGAAATGGTTTACACATGTCCGCCCTCAGCCCAACGCTGCCCTCTCACGTCGGCGATCCCTCTCCTCCGTCGGCTCCCACTCTTTTCTCACGTGGCCGCGTGCTCGGTGCATGGGGTGTCCACCATCGCTGGTCACGGGCTAAACCAACAGTATTGCCTTTCTCCCCCTTGAATGCGTCTATTTGGCCTGGTAATAATTTTAGGGGAAAGGACTGAGGGGAGCCTGTATGAGTGTTACAGGTGGTATTAGAACACGAAAACAGGTATAATTGCACTGTGCTTATAGTGCTGGTTAAGTAAACCTACAGTGGGGATCGGGTTGCGCTGCGCCGCCCTCCCCTGTGCATCGCTTAGTGTGTACATGCTGTTTCAGCTGAGATATAGGAGACTGTATAAATGGCTCATAATTATCCGAAAAGGAATTTGTCATACTTCTGTTTGATACAATTGGTGTGAGGTTGTGGACCGTGATTAACTGCAGGAATTTGCAGCTATATGTTTTTAACAGAAATAAGGTAAGGTAATAAGTGCAACACTGCTACAGTTATAAAATGAAAGCTGTAAATCTGCCCCTTTAAGAGCACATAGAAGAGTAAATCTGAGTTTCCCCGTAGTTTAAGTCAGTAAACGGATATGGAAAGCACACAGCATTCAGAGAAACAATAACTGTAATGGCCAATTGTTTGCCATTTTGAAAGATCTATCGCTTCAATGAATCACAGCAGTGGATGGTTAATGTATGAGAAGTGCAAAAGAAGAAGGCAAACAGCCCTGAGCTGCAAATACCAGACACATTAAAGCCTGGAGCCCTTCCAGGGAAATCTTTCAATTACACAGAGTGAATACCACTTCGGTTCGACGACAAGACGGATAACTTGGAGAATGGGCTGTCAAAGAAGTGAACTGTGCTATGGATTTAATTAGAATAACACATCTGGGAGCTCATGGTGGTTTGAAAGGAGGCAGCATCGAAACACACAGGTGGACAGCAAGTCGATGCTTTGAACACAGGGATGAGCTGGTTTTTCTCAAAGCCGTGAGACGGAGAGACAAGGAGAAAGGTGGATTTAGTCAAAGTCAGTCAGAGTCTGGGTTTCCATTTGAATTGAAGTCCCTATATCTGAAACCAGGTCATCACATCCAAAGTTTAAAATGCAGGTCTGGAACGAACAGTGTTCAGCAACATTGGTTTTGTTCTTTTCTTTGTTAATTGAACATAGACATTTGGCTTCTTTTTCAATTTGCTGACATACGTTTTTCTTGAGCGGCCTCAGAGTCCTGGACCAGCTGCCACTGTCCAGACCAAGGCTACATTTCACCAGTTTAGGAGGTGACGCTCACACAGATACACTCAGTCTGATGAAAATGAACCCTGGTACTGCACCTGAAAACGGTTATACTGGTGGTACAGCGGCAACACAATTCACATAATGAACCTGTTCATTCAACGTCTTAATTCAAACAGAAAAACTTAAACACGTCAAATTGAAAACACACCAACGACAGACACATGCACATCTATAAACTAATGTTAAGTACAGGTAAATGCTGCCCACGTAGGTGATGACAACAGGATGAATGGGATACAAATGTCCTTTATGCAAATTACAATTTGAACCATAAACTAACCAGATCAAATGTAAACAATGTGACAAAGACATGAACCAAGGTTGGAACCGGACAGTGGCACCCTGGGAATTCTCCTAAACCTCTGCACCCCTGATGACGTCATTTTTGTTTGGTTTAAGTCGAGACCTGTCAGCTGTTACTTAATCTTAATATTTTAACCCCTTTTCATTTTCATGTGTGTAATACTTGAATAATAGACCCACTGTCTAGGTAAAGGCAGTGTGTGTGTGTGTGTGTGTGTGTGTGTGTGTGTGTGAGCCCACATAACCTGTGAGCACTAAGCTCGGTCAGCTTTGTCCGCATCCATGATTCGTGTCAAACCTTCCCGTTGTGCGTGCACATTGCCCTAAAGAACGACATTATGCAAATCCATTCAAACAGTTGACAGTCAACCTAAAGCGCATGTAGGTGGGTTCCATATGCTTCAGTAAAACCAGACAAAGAGAGGGGCTGGGTGTGTAGGTGAGCGAGAGTGATGAGGGAACAGCGTGAGACGAGCAGCACTACATGGGTTCTCGTGCGTTTCGCTCAGATCTCTGCGAGGCTGGCATTCCTCTGAAACAACACTGCCAAATGTCAAGTGTATTAAATAACCACATCCTTCAAGTCCTGGGTAGATCTTTCCAACTGTGATTGTCTGCGCTGGCCTCTCAGTCAGTCTGGTGGTGTCCCTGCCAGGGCCTACAGCATCCACTCCATGAAAGACTTGTCTGTCAGTGCACTCTGAAGCACTTTCTGCCAGACATGTGGTTCTTATTTTGCAGCCAGAGGAGCAGATTAACATAAAAGAGGGTGTGTTACCGTTCAAGCATTCAAAACCCGGCCCGGGGGCGAGAGGAGGAGAGGCCGCCGCTGGATTACCTCATTGAGGATCCTTTAGAATGCTGTTTACCTTGCAACGAGTGCATCTCAAGCAGGTAGTGCAGTGACAGCCAGTGTAAGAGGGTCAGTGGTATTACCGAACAATCCTCTTTGGCTGATAACTTTACTTTGGAGACATTCCACAACACAGAAACTTTGGATGTCTGGGAATCAAAGAATAACTCATCATGCCTTCTGGCAATTCTAAAACTCTCAGTATATTCTCAAGACAATCAACTTATATATGAGTGTGTGTGTGTGTGTGTGTGTGTGTGTGTGTGTGTGTGTGTGTGTGTGTGTGTGTGTGTAAGTGCGTATGTGTGTGTGTGTATCGCTGTATCTTTGTGTCTTAACAGAAAGACAGATCTTAGAGGCAGTAGTTGACAAAACAATGTAATCCCTAAGGTCTGTTTAGTAACAGTTCGGATTTGCATCTGTTTAACTGACTTTGGGTTCTCTTATGAAGTGCATTGTCTAAAGTCTGTGGTGAAAGTTCATTTAGGTTGTGTTCAAATCCACTTGTTGCTTGTGTATTGGTGAAAAAAAAACGTGTGCATAGTCCAGGTACGGACGGACGGAGCGGACGGACACTTTTTGATTTGTAGTTCTACGAGCCATTTTGTTCCGAAAACAATTCACCGTCAGAACAGTAGTTGGTTCAACGGAAGTCGAGCTTAGAGAAGCCTACCTCATGAGGTATATAGAAGAAGTCCACGCTGGTTTATTTACGGCCTTAAGAGTGAAGGCTTCTTTGTAGAGGAAACAGTTTTACTTTGTGCACAAGCACAGCAATCTGGGTGTGTAACAAGTGTGTATAGCGCTGTGCTCGACCTGTATCTTTGAAATGTGCCTGTTTTAATAACTGTGAAATAATGGACTTCTAAACATCATTAAGAATGGTGATGTTATCATCCTGTAATTCAAGAAGTTACACTGATACATTCATACAAAATATGTAATATAAGTATGGTAGAATTTGATACAACTGTAAAAATGAATCTGTCCTCCCAAGAAAAAGTTATTAAAGTATTAGTGATTTCAATACGATGCAAAATGTATGTGCTGAAGTACCGAAGCCTGCAGCAGCTAGAGGCCGGACTTCTGTGTCTCTTGTAATTCAGGGGCAAAGGAGAAGTTGTGTGACGTTGTAGTCGGGTGAAGGTCAACAGGTTTAATGTCACTCATCACTGACTTGTTGGTGAACCAAAGCTAAATGCCCCCCCCCCCCCCCCTCCTATAACAAATTAGCTAACATGAACATAATGTTTCAGACTCAATGAGTGAAGTGAAACAAAATGTCAAATTCAATTGTGGACATCCACAACATCTCAGGCTAAATGGAAGTAGAACTTGTACTGGGACTAACGTGAAACCATTAAGCACATTCACAGGTGAGAGCCATTTTCCAGCTATTTCCCTGTGTTTGCCCCGCTGACCTGTGCGAGGAGCTACTGGCCACCGAGGTCCAGGTTCGTGTCTACACATATCTAATGTATGTCTGCGGAGGGGATTAAAAACAAAGCAGACACAGTTTACACAGTGTAGGCTGAGAACCCCCCCCCACACAGATTTCTGACCATTACAGGGTGTTGAAACATGGATTGGGTCTTTCCTTCCCTCATGCTTCTGTGGAAAATGCAGGTTTAGGACTTCCTTTCCTCCACATTCTTGAATACGTTCAATAATTAAACACTTTAGATTCAATTATATAAAAGCCTCAAGTTGATGGTAAAAGGCTGATGTCTGACATCTCAGTGATTAGGCTGACTAAAGCCATTATTCGACATGGGTTACAGAAAATATCTGGAAAATTGGCTCTGGATATTTTCCGCAGTTTGAATTTCACACTCGAAGCAGATCACATATTACAGACTCAAACAGTGATTACAGTCAGTTTCTGTGATTCCTCTGTGTGCACGCAGCACTGCAGTCTCTATACAAATTAGGAACTTACAAAGACACAGTATTACTTTTATAGGAACACAAGAGCAAATATATGGAATGAGGTCCATTTTCTTTACATATTTAGTATCTCTGTTGGTGTATTTTACATTTTATAAAAAAACACCATCATCATGCCCATTGGACATTTTCCTGCTGCTTTGTCTTACAGTCTCACTCGGAAAAATTCCTGAAAATGTCGAAGCAATTGTCTTGTTCTCCCATACAGCCCCTCTGGGAAATTTCTGACAAATGTCTGTGGTTCAGTGCATGTCTAAAAGCAGCTGAATATTGGCTTAATAATATATAACACTAAAATGTATTTAATTTAATAAGCCCCTCTCTCTCCTGCAAACCTTCAAGGAGTTTCTCCATAACACCAGTGATCTCTTGCAGGCTCAAGGGGGAAAAGGCCAGATACGAAGGAGCCCTTTGTCGGAGCAAAATGAACATAGTTTTGTGCAGTTTGATTAAATCATAATCCGGCAGGTAATAAATCTCCACCTTTCGCCGTTTCATTACCCCGTGCAGTCACGTTATAAAGCCCTAAATATAGCCTCATTATATATTCCATTTCTAGAAGCCATATTCAAAAAAAGAAAGAAATGGTTCCTCCTAACGTCAGGTGTATATTTCATATCACTGATCACACAAGGGCCGGGGACCCTCGCCTCTCCTCTTCTCCCCTCTCACTTCATCTCCTTGAGTTATAGCCACCACTCACACCTACCAACTCCAGATAAAAGGGCTCTTTGCCACTGGAATTGGAAATAGATGACAGGACCAAGATGAAGCACTTGGATGAAAGGTTCAATTATTTTGATGATTGGTCTCAGGAAATGTCTGACAATGACTCCCATTTAGTCCCAGTGGTGCTCGGAGGACACATACTTATTGGGAGCCGAGATGCCATCCTCGTTCTCCCGGCACAAAATAGGCAAAGCCACCCGGACCCATGTGGCCGGTTTTTCATGAATTCCTACTGAATTGTCAAGATTTGATTTGCTCATTTGAATTTGTTTCACTGTTAATCCGTCGTTAGCTCAACCGAACACATCCAATTACACAAGGTAAATCTGTAATTAGGACTGTGCATAATGAACTTGACCCCCAAGAGGTGGGACAGATGATGTCCTCATCAGAGTCAATGAGCTAATCTATCTCGACAGAGGAGTCAAAGGTCACAGATGAAGCTTAGATAAGAGACGGGCCTAATGCATAACAATGGGGGGATTAAGTGGAAGCCAGTTCCTGACAGGGAGGCGACGTAGCCAATGATGTGTCCAACTGATCGGCCTTTGTTTGGCAAATTGGACCAAACTCTTATTTTGGAGTTTATGTCACAATATTTTCTCATGGCCAAAGGCTCACTTTTACTTGTTGTGAGCTTCCAACTCTGAACTGACTTATTTGAGAAACAGCTTTTATGTGTTAAACATAGTATAAAGGGAGTGATGCTGTCTAATGATGTCCATCTTTTACAAGTGATTCAGTTAAATACAATGTAGGTACAGAGGAATAAAGGTTCTCAGCATGACTTTAAGCCCTTGAATGTAAATCTTTGTGTGTATCAGTCCAGACATTACTTTTGATAACGATAACATGAATTTGTAATAATATACAAGTCACTCTGTGTTCTGGGTGTTGTGCCCCGGACATCCTCAAAAACAGTTCAATCCAGACTAAAGACGGCAGCAGGTTTGTTTAGTTTTCTCTCCATTTCATGGTCACATATTTCATTTACAACTGCATTAACTTGTTTAATTGTGTTTGGTCGGTTATTTAACTGAGGCAGAGGTAATTAAATAGAATTATTATCTGTTTCCCAGTTACAGCCCACCTTCATCATTAGACTAAATTAAAATAAAAACGTCACAATGAATTCAGAAACAATTGGGTATATTAAACCGACTCAGTGTCTCTGCTTGTACATGAGCGTGCATGCATGTGTATGAATTGTACAAGACTGTGTGGTTTTTCACATATTGGTGTTAAGTTGCCAGGTATGCACAGTGTATATATATAATGTAAACTATGGCTAACCTGATCATTCCTATATGTATAAAATATGCCTTTTTATTTTAGAGTTAGTCGCAGTGTGCATTTGTGTGTGTGGCTCTATCGCTCCTGGAGATCCTCCCTGGGGGTTTCCCCTGCTAACCTTAACAAAGGTCATTGTGGGGGAGGACAGACACACACCCTGCGTTGACCCCTGGGGTCAGAGGAGGTCTGTATGATGGAGATAGCCAGAAAGGGTCAGATAATAGATTGACAATAAATGTTCTGTGTGTTATGTGTCCCTCCTGCATACATGCATGAGTCTCCCCATTCAACGTGTTTGCAAACTCAGAGCATACATGCAAGCATTTTGTGCATGCATGCGTGTGCTGGTGTGTTTGTGCAGTCGGCTGGCCTGTGTGTGCAGCGCGGGGAATGGTCAGTCCAGCATTAGAAGCCGAGCAGTTTGCCTGCGGCTCGGTGCGTCTGCAGCAGATAGCTGTGTTTGCATCTCCTGTCTCCACACGTCCAATAGTAAATCCTTGTGTCCACAGCCCAAATATGACTTTCTATTTACTCTGTGGATTATATACTACAGATAATTAGAGATAACAGTGTTGCTTAGAGCGCCTGTCAGTGTAGCTTCCGCCTGGCTGTTATTCCATTATCTATTCCATTTCAAATGTCAACATTTGTTTTTGGGCCTTAAACAAAAACACCTCGTGAAAAAGCCTTTGCACATTTGAAAAAGACCAACAGAATTGTCAACAGATTATTTTTAAGTATTTATTTTCAATTTGAGGGGGGAGTGTTTGTGCTTGAGTCCGTAAATGTGATGCAAATTCGGAAAAAGGAAACTGTTTTACTTGTGCAATACAGATTTGTCTTTGGTTTGACCTGATACATGATGCATAATTTCTGATAAACGTATGTGCAGAGTGTCTATAGTGGCAGACAGTGAAGACAGACACACACACACAGACACACAAACGCACACATGAGGCGAAGTAGAAGACTTGAAATAACAGGGAAAGAAGAAAGTGAAAAAAAGCAGTTTGAAAGGAAGGACTGTGAATTCGAACTGAAAGGGGGTAATTATGGTAAGTGGAGAGAAGAGAGGGGAGGAAATGAAAAGCAGTTGTAGTAAAATAGAGCTAATTTAATTTGATTAAGTTTCTGTTTTCTAAAAACAACAAAAAGACAAACCACTGACATCGAGTTTGAAGGACTGTATGTATTTTTGCGGATACAGAACATAATCCCCTTAAATGTTTAAGCTTTGTTGAGCTTCTCGATGTCATTCTCAGTCAGTACCATTGTCCAATTAAATTATTTTGGATATTCTAACAAAATTGTTTTCTTCTATGTTTGTATGTTGGATTTTGTATCAAATTTCCCATTAGGCCATGCGAAAGAAAGAAATCTCCCTCGTCACAAATTACATTTTTTTCTTCCTCTTTTGTTCACATTTTGGAAAGATCCCAACCCTGTGCGCGGGTTTGAATCCAGCATATTTAAGCTTCATTTTGGTTTAAGGGGAGGAAGTGGAGACGTGTCGTCCATCTTTAGAAACATGACGATATAATATGAGAGTCATCTTTTTCCCCCGTCTCAATTTTTTTTTCTTTCCTAGCACAAAGTCTTTTTTTGATTAAATATCCTCTGTTATGTTCTGTGTTTTTTTTCCATTTTCTCTTTTTCTCCCTCTCTCCTCAAATAATGTATAATTTCAGAGCAGCGTTGAGTGATGCTCAAGTGACCATTGAGTGGCACGTACCATGTTGATGAAACTTTTCATCATTATTGCAAACATCAATTTTGCTTCTCCTCTGGGCCTGGTTCCTCTCCGTGTACACCGGGTTTGATGTCCAGCCAGGGCGTCCAAAATTACCCCTTTTGTCTGTGAAACGGATGATGTATCACTTTTAGGGACCATTATTCAAAACAAGAACGATTTAGTCATGCTCTGCGAGTGCCTTGCCGCTCCAGCTGCACTGAATAATGTTTGGTTTTGCCTTTTTGAGCAAGATAAAAAGTGCCCCTCTGATATGGGCATGAATCTGTTGACTTCACGACTAAATCCAATAGACTTCAACAGTATCTATCTGCCATAAAACATCTTTGAGTAGCTAAACTTTAATAGAGATTTTGTGTCTCAGTGTTTTCAACGACAGATACACAAGTCGGCACAGAGGCCGGACTAATGTCGTCCTAATTGCAGCACCGGAGCCCTGAATCATCTCTTAGACTGTTTTTCAGAACATTTAATCGTGTAGACAGGCAGAGTGAACTAATTATCTGCACGCTGTTTTCCCAGCCAAAGCTGGTAATTTAGCAGCAATTGACCTCCTGCCGTTTGCCGGCAAATGAAAACATGTCGGCAGGGCTGCTAACGAGCGGCCGGAGGACCCCAGGGTTCACGCGGGCCCCGCTCCGCACAGTGGACACAGAACCTCTCACTTCAGCTCCAATTTACCTCTTCACCACCTCCAGGGGAGACATCATCGTCCTCGCACTGTGTAATGACTTAAGCTGCCTGCACAGCAGAGGAGAGGTCTGTTCGGGGAGCAACTCAATACCGTGATTGTGTGGAAAACAGGATGTGCTCCTTTTTAAGTTGGTTCTCCGATGGCACGGGGCCTTGACGCCTCCAGCTGAACCGTGCCTTGAAGACTCCAGACTACTATTCATTATACAGTCTAATGTATAGTATATCCATGTTTTTTCTGGTTGGGATTTGAATTTATATAAATGTTGTTTAATTTAAATTCTTTTTTTAACCCTTGGCAGCCTTAGAAAGCCTGTGACATCGTTAACAACTCCATGGGACACACCCATCCACTGGAACCCAGACTGACTGGATTATTCTTAAAGGTCAGCAAGTAAAACATGGCATTGTCAAAAAGTTTGAGTCAAACCTCGATGGGCTCTGTTTTGTATGTGACCACAAACACCACACCACCGTATAGTTTGATAATTAGCCCGTTCAAAATTAAACACCTCAAAAAGAGCTTTTTCTGCGACATTACATTTTTACAACATATCACATTTACTGCGTGTTTGCCCACAGGACACTTTAATGGTTTATTGGAGATTCCAAATCCTAGGGGCTGTCATTTTTGGCTTCCCTTCTGTTGTAACAACTGCAGATGTAATAAAGAAGAAAAAGCAGCAACTTGCAGCGATTAATACTTGACGATAATTCATCCATCGTGTTTTTTTTTCCACTACTGGTTCTTAATTGGGTCCGGGAAAAGGGCGACTGTGGCTCAGGAGGTGGAGCAGGTTCTCCTTCAAACTCTGTACCCACCCCACATACTTCCATGCATCCCTTGTGTTTGCATGGCTGTTAAGCAATAAATCGACTAGAGGGCAGCACAGAGTCTGACTAGAACAAAGATGGCGAAAGAGGGGGAAGTTGTGACGATGCACCTCTTTAGAATTAGGTTGTGTTACAAACATTGCGTAGTTGCCTGTCGTATTTTCCCACCTCACGGTCTCTCCTCAAAAAGTTCAGCTGTTTTATGAACTTTCTTGTTCGTGTGTCGTCCCGCTTGAACTATTAGCTAAACCCCCCCCCCACACACACACACACACACACACAATTTCCAGTCGTACGATTCCATTTTGTCTGTTCCTTCTTTAACCATAAGCCTTATGTAGTTTGGAAAGAAGCATCCATCCATTACCCTATACTTGAATAACGTTGAGCATTTATGAGCCTTAAAACACTATGAGTGGTCAATAACACTAGAAAAGCTTTTCTACATGCGATATAGCATTTACTATATGTCAAGCTGGTTTAGTATATTTTGCATGTGAATAGCACACACCAAGGCAACGCGTGTTTTATATATAGACAGTAAACACGTGAGGTGATTAGTACCATCTTCATAGCAGAGGAGCATTGACACCTTGTTTTCTCAATCTTGTCAACACATTGTCACTTTACAGTGATGAAAGGTCAATTAACATGTTGTAACACACAAACTCAACACATTGAGGTTGTTATTTTCCAGTTTCAGTCCCTGTGCTCCCAGTGATCATGACGCAAAGCCCAACAGGAGGGAAGCTGCAGGATCCGTTCGCGGCACTGAACAGCTTCTACAGTAGCTGCAGACCTGATACAGTAGCAACAGCTAAAGGGAATTTGCTCATTTTCTTGTGTGACCTGATCGTTTATATTCATAATAAACGTTGTTTAACTGAGCTGTGAGTGTGCATACTGTATAAGGCCTAATCATTGTATGTTATTACACAATGTAATAGGCAAACCATTAATCAGTCCACTAGAGTTAATTCGATACCCTGGCAGGGGCTCAGCCAGGTGAGTCGGTCCGTGGTCCACCGCTGACAAGCGAGAGATGTGGTTGTCTTCCTGAATCCTGCTTTTTTTCATGTGTTCTCCTGGGACGTTTTGAAATGAACTGATTTCGAATGGAGAGAGAGAGAGAGAGAGAGAGAGAGAGAGAGAGAGAGAGACGCATACACACAGGAATTTAATTTAATTTCCTTTGTGCGGTTGCTAAAGTAAACATTGTTGCTTTATGAAGAGTGAGTAGCTGCACTACCATGATGTGCTAATGTGTGTGTGTGTGTGTGTGTGTGTGTGTGCCTGCGTGAGTCACTTTACCGCAGTTAATGGTACAGTTACTGTGACTATATTTTATCAGCTGCAGTTTGTGTTGCCAGTAACTGGCTGAGACAGAGGGCATCTGTCGTCAACATGCTTGGAGCTCGCGAACAATTAAAAAGGCTTCATCGTGAATAACATTCAGAAATTTCAGAGAGTCAATCATAGCGCTTTAATCGTGTTTTACAACAAACCCAAACCTGCTGATACAGTTTAAAATGAATTAGCACCAGGTAATAATTATGTTTTGCCAGAATAATAGTGCATATGGGTTTATCCTATTTTCCTGGAAGTCCTAGTTAAACTGCGGTCGAGCTGGAGACGGTAGTTGTGACTTCAAAACTTTACACCTTACTTTATAGGAGCAGTGTTCAGACAGTAGTTAAATCAAGTCCTGATAAAGTGAAAAACTTGATCAAAAACACTTTTTACTAATAAAGAGTTGTCTGTTCTTCATCTTTCAGCCAACAGACTAACTGTCCTTTTCTAAATCCTACAGCTATGGCCACCTACAATCCATCACCTGCACAATTCTCACAGTTTTACTGCAGGTGAATGAAGATTCTTAGCATTCTTACTATTTCATATTTTCTCCTCGTGAACAGCATCATACATTATTCACATGTGGTTCATTCTGTTTGTTACGCAGTATTTTCAGTTACTATGAATGTGCAATTATAACTTTTTTGGCCACTTGGGGGCAACTGAAAAAAAGCTGTCAACACAACATTTACATATTACCCCCATTTAAAATGATATACATATTGAACTTGTGCCTACAGGGAAGCTAACATGTGCCTCGTGTACCGAGGCTTGAGTCCCACCTGCAGCGGTGGCAGGTTTGGTTTCTGACCCGGCCCTTTGCTGCATGTCTCCCCTGCCCTCTCTCCCTCTTTCATACTTAAAACAACTCTTTCCTATCGATAAAAGTCCAAAGGTGACCAAAAACTTATTTTAAAAAACAAAGCAGCTTATATTACACATTCAGCAGCAACATTAGCTTTTGTTCATTTATGTTTCCACACAGTTGAACTGGCTCCTTAGCTGCTAAATAGTTGCCAACACATCTCTAACTCGTCTGCTTGGTGGTGAGCAGGGACTGTGCACTGGGATTATAGAGGGTTTTTTTTCTTAGTGAAAGTCGACACTGAGGAAACTGAGAATGAACTCAAAACAATTGTTTAGTGAGTTGTGAGCCAGACAGGTAAAAAGTTTGAGAGTGCTCCAAGTCACCAATAAGCTCCACAAAGCCGAGGGGAGCTGCAGTTCCGAGTGTTAATTCTCTCAAGGCTAATCCCTGCATTTGAGGTTTCATTTGATACTCTGCTATTATAAGTATTGATTACAACCACTTTAAAGAAGACTTTTGAGATGGACCTTACAGTGAATTACACTTTGCCGTTTGACAGAAAACCCTCTCAAAGAAGCTTTAACTCCCCCGGCAGAGCTTCGACTCCACCACTCCGCCATAATCCTTTAATTACTTCCTCTGTATTGCAACGGTATGGTACAACATTTTTTATGTTACGGCCATTTATTCAATTTATTTTTGGCCGGCGAGAGATTTGCACACACATGATACTCTAAAGATGATATTATCTCTGAAAACATCCACATTATTTCAGTTTGGACATGGTCGCTGAGCTTGGAGCCGCGCGAACAAGAGGAAGCTCTCAGGCCGGATGCTTCTGTGCGAGCTCCGGCCAAAACGCCGTCTGAATGTTTCCATGTTCCAGTAAAAAAAACATTGCTCGTCTGCTTCCCACGGAAAGTCATTGTTCGTCTGAGGCTGTTCGGGGTAAACATTTGCCGAGGAGCAGCTTGTGTACAGTATGGCAGCACGCTGTAGTAATCAGAGGATGTAGCTGCGTCCCTGTCAACCTGCGGACATGTTCCTTATGCTTGCCCAGCCTCCGTCGCATTGAGCTGCTGTTCCTGATTAGTTTTGATTGGTTTCATTTGTTCCCCTGTGTTTAGACATCAATCATTTCCTTCCTTTTTTACTGCGTCTCGGCTGTCTCCCAGCTGCCTGTGTTTTCTCTGCCTGTGTGTGTCTGCGTGTGTGTGTGAGTGTGTGTATGTGTCTGTGTGTGTGTGTGTGTGTCTGTGTGTGTGTGTGTGTGTAAGCCTCGCAGGTGGTACTCTTTAAATCTATAGGTGACGAGAGGGAAACAAACATAATGTAAATGGCCATGAGGTGTGAAGGGGGGGGGGTCTTCTGTTCTGGCAGTCTGCCTCTATGTGTTTGTGTAACTGTTTACAGTCAGCGTTTAGTTTAACAGGCTTAACTTGTCAATTAGAATATTGCCAGCACCCGTACGATCCGGTGCACAGCCAGTTTACAAGTGATGGATGTAACAGTGGTTGTCTGATAGAGTGTGGAGACCTCTTGCTATAAGAATGCTTAGAATATGTTAACTTTCTTTAATGATATTACCATTGAGCAGTAATAATATATCAGTGGGAGAAGATGAGTGGCTCATTCAATGGTAGTATGAACAATTAAAGTTCAAACTAAATAGATTTTGCCCATATCTCCCTGTAAGGATCCGGGAGACACGACATTTTGACCCTGCAGGTTTCTCATATGACCATTACAGCATCACAAATTAATTAAGAGCTGTGATGGTGCGACCCGTAAGTGTGACACTGAACGACCCGGTGCTAAAAATTATTAAATTATTATTAACGCAGGTAGTATCTTGAGTTTCTGCTCCAACATGATAATAATGACATCTTGGAAAAAAAGACCCCTGTTGGTCAAACTTGCAAGTGCAGGCATGTTTGTGTTACAGATTTGCGCTGTGAAGGTGTGTTTATTCAGACTGATTGGCTTAGTGTTTGTGTGGGGCCGGCAGAGGATAGCACAGTAACTCAGTATCTTCAGAATCCTTGAGCAACCTCCCGAGCTGTCACTGCCCTGATTCCTGTTGCTCGCGGACATGAAAACGAACTGCGCCGCCCCGCCTGGACGATCCGAAGACCGGAGATTTATCGCTTTAGCAAGAAGTGAGATAATCCATCTCAAAGACTTCTGCTATCTCTGCCGGGTATGATTGAGAGGGACGGAGGAGTGTCGGGATGCAGCTTCTGGCACAATAACAAAACAAAAAAAAAAGTTTCCCCGAAAGCCTATGCGAGGATGAGGTGGGGGGTTTGGCCGGGGAAGCAGAAAGGGAGGGATAGTGTGTCAGAGTGAAATGTCTGACATGCGGTTGAGTTCTCCGACCTGGCAGGGCCCGGGACGGCCTTGGCACTGGAGTGCAGCGAGGGAGGGCCGGAGAGGAAGACAGGAGAGATCATGTGTGGAAAAAGGAGGACAGTGTTGCCCTTCTTCTTCGTCTTAACCAGACAGGTCAATTGAAAGCTTGTACTTTTTTTTTTTCGGGTAAGTGCAATTACAGTGCTGTTCTTTCTGGAATGGCCCATGTGGTTTTGCCCCTGGCAGACACTCCTCTGTGGATGGACAGACGGGTGAGGAGGAGGAGGAGAGGAGAGACAGGAGGACAGTCGAAGTGTAAGCCCGGGTGTGTTGGCAAAGTGAGCAGAATCTAAGTGGTGGAGGAGCGCCCTGGCAGACAGCATGGCACCTCTAATCACATTCAATCAGTCCTGTGTCGAGGCCTCGAGCCAACCTGACTTCCAAACACTCCGCCAGTCTCTCACTTTCCCCTCGTGTAGTTCTCCAGGTCAGTCGATTTACCTCCCTGCCTGCCAACCACCCGGTATCCCAAACAGAGGCAGCGGTGCCACACCACCAGCTGCACCAGCTGTTCGTTCATTAAAATGTCGCCTAATTGGCTTCGTGACTAATTGTATATTTATGCATCACAAAAGTAGAAAAAAACGGTTTTGCCGACACAAACTGTTTCTTACGCAGGCTACAGATTATTCAGCACTGAACCTTCACACTAACTGAGAGCCAGGTGGAGCTGGGATGTCCTGAACAAGTGAATTATCAGAACTCAAGAGTAAGAGAAGAGTGAAGACATATCAGACCTGAAACTTGGTCACAATTGTGTTTTACAATCATTTCAAATAGAAACAAATCTATTACATTTTGACTAAACAAAAGAAACAATACTCAACTTATTGTAAGTTCACCTAAAATGGAATTTAGGACCTGAAGCTGATACTAACATTAGGGAACATAAGTTGTTTTTCAGTTTATCTATAAACCTAATGATAATAAAAAATAAATAAAATGAAAAGCACAAATATAAGCAAATATATAGAGCTTAACTGTAATAAAGATGATAAACATATTTCTTTGACAACAAATGTAAACATACATAAAATATATATATTTATGTAAAATGTAAATCTTTTCGCCATTGTTTACCAAATCAAAATACAAGTTTACATATCGATACACACGTCTCATAGCAGCTGATTTTCATTGGCTAACCAATAAATCGATTGGGCTTTGCTCACGATCAAATCCCATTGGTTAGTTTAACATGAACCATAACCTCAATCTTAATACTCACAGTGTTCATGCAGCGTTATTTCCTCCTTAGGATGAATAACAAGCTAGAACTACTGTGGTGTTTTGCAGTCATATCTAAAATCTCTTATGGTTTGTTTTCCTCAAGATGAAGATATTTGCATCGTAGACGCATCAGATGTAAACAAGCTTTGATGAGCACGCCTCAGAAATGACAGGACCATGAAAGACGCTATCTGATGCGCCGCTCGTCTGTGTGGGTCCGTGGGAAATGGATGAGAGGTCCATCCCGAGCCAGCTAACTGTTTTTCACACGGGCAACTTCGGGTAACGCAGCCGCTCATTCTGCTGTGACAGACGAGCCGAGATGAGAAAAGCCGTGAGCTTCTTTATTTGTGAACGTCAGCCTTGGTTAGACACTCCACTGACCTGAGGTGATCACACGAGAGAGGGGGGGGGGGGGGGGGGGGGGGGCGCGGTTATGTGCATTGTTGGGCAGATAGTGAAGAGAACGAGCACGTTTGGCTGAAGGCCAGACTCACATGGTGACAGCCACGCTTAAAAATAAATGTGGCTTTTTTTCTACGTTATGAATCATACTTGTGTCTCTGAAAGCCTTTTCACTCGACTGGGCAACGCGAGGTTTCGCCGACCGCACAGCGCGCTGCTGTCTACTGTAAATCAGGGAGGAGGGGGGGGTGGTCATGTGGAGGTAAGGGATGGCGTGATGCTGAGCGTGTGCGTGTCAGTGAAATTGTGCCACTGGGCCTGTGTCACAGCGCTTTAGACTGCAGCATGCGTGTGTATGTTGGTTGGATTTGCACACGCAAGCCATGCAACACTGCCTCAGGCTAATTTGGCATATTGTTTGCTTATGTATACGAGATAATTAAAAGCAACGTGTGATGGGATTTGTGTTTCTGCTTGACATTCACTGCTACATTTATATATTTATAAAGATAGATAGATAGATTGATACATAGATAGATAGATAGATAGATAGATAGATAGATAGATAGATAGATAGATAGATATCTAGATAGATATCTAGATAGATTGATAGATAGATAGATAGATCGATCGATAGATGATAGATAGATAGATAGATAGATAGATACATAGATAGATAGATAGATAGATAGATAGATAGATGACAGATAGATGGATGGATGGATGGATGGATGGATGGATAGATAGATAGATAGATAGATAGATAGATAGATAGATAGATCGATCGATAGATGACAGATAGATGGATGGATGGATGGATGGATAGATAGATAGATAGATAGATAGATAGATAGATACATAGATAGATAGATAGATAGATCGATCGATCGATAGATGACAGATAGATGGATGGATGGATAGATAGATCGATCGATAGATGACAGATAGATGGATGGATGGATGGATAGATAGATCGATCGATAGATGACAGATAGATGGATGGATGGATGGATAGATAGATAGATAGATAGATAGATAGATAGATAGATAGATAGATAGATAGATAGATAGATAGATAGATAGATAGACAGCTATACAATACATGTAATGTTCTTAGTCATTTCCCACTGGGTGATCTCATTCTTCTTGAGGTAGATAGATAAATAGGAAGATAGATAGATAGATAGATAGATAGATATATAGATAGATAGATAGATAGATAGATAGATAGATAGATAGATAGATAGATAGATAGATAGATAGATAGATAGATAGATAGATAGATAGATACATAGATAGATAGATAGATAGATAGATAGATAGATAGATAGGTAGATAGATAGATAGATAGATAGATAGATGGATATACAATACATGCAATGTTCTTAGTCATTTCCCACTGTGGGTGATCTCTTTCTTCATGAAACAATAATGAGACAACAGGACAAGAGAAAATATGCTATTCTCAGTCAGCGATTATTATAACCCACACCCACAGTCCACGTGTTAATATTGATTTCTTCTTTTAAACTCACGGCAGAGTTTAGAGCCACGCTCCTGACCTGAACTCTCTGAACTTCACGTGTTCTCGATGCTGACTGCTTACCTGAACAGGCGGCTAATCAACCTCAGATCCACAGAAAAGCAACGCAAAAAGTAAAATATCCCCCTAATTGGGCGCGGTTGCTGTAATTTCCGTGTTTGTTTGTGCCTTTTGCAATTAGGAGCGTTTCAGCTGCCGGTTGGACTGTGCAGGGTGTTTTGGAGGATGAGTGCACGCTTCATAATTTGAATCACTGAGTATTTCGCAATCATCCATATATTAGAATGGATCAAACAAAGCCTCTCCTCCGTGGCAGTTCAGATACGAGAGGATAATTCATTCCGGCATTCATCTCTACAAAAACGGAAAAACCTAATAAGTAGTTAGCACTCACAAGTGAGGATGGGGAAACTCGAGCGATGATTCTTTATGTGGAAGCGCCATAGGAGGCTGGTGCCAGGGCTTCTGCTTGTTGATGAATCCCTGTGATGAGATTCAGAAACAGCTGGCTGCTCAGACTAATTTTCTGGGCTGTTGTTTCCTTGATGCTTCGTTCACTCTCACACACACACACACACACACACACACACACGGAGAGACGAGGAAGATGAAGATAGGAGCATGAGACACGAGAGTCAAGGTGTCAAGGTGAAGTTCATCTCCGATATCTTTCCCCATTACCGAGACACACTGCGCTCCAGATTCCTTCAGTCTATCATAGCAATTAAAGCAGTTTCCCACGGGCTCCGGCAAAGGGTCTGTTAGCGGATATGCTAATGATCCCAGGTGGTCCCTCTGTTCTCAGCATGGATCTTGGGTGCCAGAGAAAGAAAGTTGGAGAGACACACGGAGGGATTGTGACAGCTAAAGACAGACAGAGGACAATGCACACCTGAAATATCTCTGCATTTTTGCGGTTGACAGGGTTATGGAGCACGAGAGGCTCACACACTGTTCGGGCCCGTGTGCCTGCATGTCGGTGAAAGCATGTTAAGCCCTTCTCCAGAAAGTGTTTTTAAAGTGAGTGAAAGAGGGCAGGAAGAGCATCAGACGCTCCGCCACATGAAAGACGGGCGCTCTGAAGACCGATGAGGGTTTCACCGCTCAGCATCTCAGGGTTTAGGGGAGGGGGGGGGGATGTCGTGCAAATACACAATCGTCACCCTTGCCGTTTCTAAGCGCTGTGTGTGTGTGTGCGTGTGTGTCATAAAGCAAAGCAACATAATGACACAGGCCCATTACACCCAGTATTTAGAGATTAGACTAACACTGTGGTTTTGGGGTCGGAGTCGTGCTGATGGTAACCATGTGGGCCGGGGGATACACGTACCTCCCCTGCGCTGACAAATAATGGGATCATGGAGGCCAACATACCTGAAACATGATGAAGGTTATTACGGGAACAGGGTAGGTTACGATGACTATTGATAGAGTCATTGCATTGGTTTGACCTGTTTGTCTACTTTTATTAGTATTCAGTACTTTATCAAATTGGTTTAAAGTCCTTGACTGGAAAAGTAAAGCTGATGAGTGTTGCTCCAGCCAAGATGACACTGGACCTTAGACTGGAATTTAGACGGACAACATCTGATGCCAGAAAGGTGAAGCCAAAGAGTCTTGATGACCCCCTAGTGGCCGGCTGATGTATAGGTCATAACATGAAAAACATGGTAAAACATCTCCGGACTTCGATACTGAGGCTCCATCCCTAAATCTTTACTGCACAGACTTTGAATCCCAAAAACGCAAATGGTGCAAGATTGAAACTTTTCTACCCGGAGTGTTTTGGCTCAATTACTAGATAGTGGGAGGAAGTGAAGACGCGCTAGATGCAGTCTATGCACTGGACAGCTGTGGGGTGTTGTCGTAGCTGTGTAAGTTGACAGAAAAGTGTGAATGCATCCCGACTCGTTGTCGGTTCGAATTCTCATACATGGCCACTTTTTGTCCTTGTGTGCAAGTTTATTTGAGGATCATGCAATGTGAGCAATATATAATCAGTAATGTGACAACCTCCTATTATGAGTTGATGTGATTATATTCCACTGAGCAAACATAATCATCCCAAGCTCACGTAATTGTTCACTTGTTCACGTCGGCAGCTCGACATCCCGTTCTTGTAACACTTCACTTGTGAGTCCCTTTTGAGAGTTCGGTTTTCTTACAAGGTCAAGTGAACATTATAAAAGTTTCAATAAAGCTTTTTAATGCTCCATAATCTCCTTGTAAATACTTGTTTATTACCGCTCGCAAGGCAGCACGCAATATGTTCACAAACTATGGGGTTTCATACTTTTTGGGCCAGTGGTATCGTTCTGAAGACTGCAGTTGTTATGAGAAAGGCTTCTCTCCGCTTGCAACGGACATCTTTTAAACACATTACGCATGAAGGAAAGCATTTTGTGACTCGGCAGTTCTCAGTAGTTTAGTCGCCTTGCGGTTGAAAGGTTTGACTAATAAATAGCTGTATTGTAAGACTTGTTTCGCTGTGTTTTCCAGTGGGTTTGCAATCTGCATAAAAGGCATCATAGCCCACTAGAGAAGGTAGCCACAAAAACCGAAAAAAAAAGGCATTCCGATGGGGATCAGCGCACTGATGTTTCAGCAGAAGGTTCTTACAAACGCAGTTGGGATTAAGTCTGTAGATGTGCGCCACGCCCAAAGCTTTGGTTTTCACCAAGCTTGCCAAACATTTGGGCTCCACAGGCGAGACCAGAAGCAGATGACAGAAACACACAAAATCCACTGAAGAGTGGTTTACAATCGCAGACAAAGACGTTGCTATTAAGATGTTTGCATTACATCCTGCTCTTGTTCGGCTTCAGCTGAAAACTTGTCAATCTCACAGCAACACACATGTTTTATGTCATCCATCTGCGGAGCACATCAATCCTCATGCTGCTCGGTAGCTTCATACTTCCCTGTCAAAGCCTTGTGTATTTTTCCTTCACAACTAAATCCGCAATATATATATCAATATATATATATATATATACACCTTAATGAAAATGCAATGTGTAGGCATAGTAGCTGTAATGAGGAGGTGCTGAAATAATCATATTAATGTAATGTAATTAGTGCATTAGGGAAAAGGCTTCTCAGCGTCACTCAGGGCTCCAGCTGCTCAACTGTCGCTCAGGTAACCTTAACAACAGCCATGATTAATGAAAGAGGAACACCTCATTTAGCAGCTTTGGCAGAGAGCAGGCAACAAGTGTGTGTGTGTGTGTGTGTGTGTGTGCGTGTGTGATTGTGCTTTCCGATTCCACAGTGTCTCCCAGTTTGTCGTGTCTTCCTCTCCCCGCAGCACCAGAGGTAAACACACAAGTCTGTCACAGTACACCACACTGTGCGTGGATGGGAATGGTGGGTGGATGTTTGTGCACACTTGTCTGTGTGTGTTTGTGAAGATGCAGGCACTATGTGTGTGTTGCTAATGTATGTCAGGCAAAAAATACATACATATGTGCTTGTGTATCCCTGCATATAAATATGTATCTTCAGTCCAAAAAAAGTGTGGCAACAGTCTAGACAACCCAGATGCACCCAATAGGAATAACAGATCTGCAGAGCCATCGGCCAATTAGATGCTATTATGAAAGCTGTGTGATACTTGCACACTCATGCACACAAACACACACAACTACAGGGCCTGTACTCCATCATCTGTATAATTAAGGTGCTTTTCTCCTGAATATTTTAGTAAAATGTCTCTGCAACAGCGCGGCAACAGACCAAGACTGCTGCTCTGAGTGAAACCATGAGAAAGTGAAGAGACACGCACACACACACAGATCATTCCACTGCCTGATGCCTTTGTGCCATAGAACATGTAGAACTTTACATTTTGAGCTATAATAAATATAAATAAATGCACATTTTAGACCCAATAATACACATAAATAAACAAACCTCTCTATATGTTTTGATAGGGACAGATTATGTTTATGCCTGCGCAATGGCGACAGTAGCATTGTGTTCGCAGGTTATCTGTCAATCCCATTCTTTTAAACAGAATATCTCAAGAACTCCTGTCTTCAAATGTGGTACAAAAGATGAACTGATTGTATCTTGGTGGTCAAAGGTCAAGGTGACCTCACAAATCACAGTTTTGGCTTCATGGACACGATGTCTTCAGAGGACCTTGAGGAAATGTCTTAAAATTGGGTACAAATATTCTTTCGGACTCAAAGATGTTCTGATTACATTTTGGGGATCGAAGATCAAAGGTCAAAGTCACTGTGACCTCACAAACCCTTTTTTTGGACCTCATGAACACGTTATCTCGAGAACGCCACAAGAGGATTCTTTCAAACTCGGAACAAATGTTTAATTAGACTCACGGATAAACCGATTCGATTTGTGTGGTCAGAGCTCAAGGTCAAGGTGGTGTCATTAAGATCATGATGTCTCAAGTCTGCCTTGAGGGAACTTCTTCAATTTCTGACCCTTTGTCACAAGTAATAACTAGAAAGTCTGGTCCATTTCTGCCAAGGTCGTATTTGGCAGACGTTTTAATACCGGAGTCAGTGTGTGTGTCTGTGTGTGTGTGTGTGTGTGTGTGTCTGTGTGTGTGTTTGGGGGTGTGTGTGTGCATGAATCTAATCCTATAGCAGATGGAGGAGGAATAGTATCCAAGACAATACTGGCAGAAGGAACAGCAGATCCTGAGACCGGGTTAGGACACTGTCCCTCAAAGATTGATGATGAGAGTGGATTCTGTGGCTGACGTCTTCCTGTATTAGGACAGCATTCCTTCCCAGAAAACACAATACGTTCATTCACTCTATCTAATTTCCTCCGGCAGCTCTTGGCTGCGGCTCTCGCGTCGCAACACTATGAAATAAATTGATTATTACCGACAAATTAGCGATCGCGTATTCTGCCTCCAACGATTGTTTACTTCCACCATTAATACGATGAATCTTTCACATTCGCACATGCAGAATCACGGCCGATTTCAAATCCTCAGCGAGAGGTGGAAGAGTGAGGGAGTTTCCGTCTGCTTGTTTGCATATTTGTGTGTCTCCTTGTGACAAAAACCTCAGTGCCAGCCATCAAGGAGACCAAAAGTTGTTTCCACCCTCTCTAATTACCAGCTCTTATGGTTTAGCCTTGTTTAGTTGTCCTCCGGTAAATAAACCCTCATGTCAGACTGCTTTGTTTCAGGACTTTCCATGGTTTGAGGCCCTGGTGGATGATTGTGTTCCCAGGTAGGACACTGTGATACTCTGTTTTTAGAGGGATAATCAACAACAGTCGTGTATATATAGTAAAATGTTTATTATACTGGGTTGTTTTTTTTATCACGAGCTATAGATGTAACTACCGTGGTGTAAACACCAGCAAGGTCATGAAGGCTGAGTTCCTCCTCGTCAGTATTTCCCAGGAAAGGATTGTCAGTGATGTGGGAATTTGTTGTGTCTGTCATTTGACTGGTTAACTAGTTTCAATTGGTTGGTATGCATGAACAACAATGGACACCCAGGCTGAATCTGGAAAGAGGAGAACACCGGAAGAAATTTCAACCAATTCCCAACAATCCCTGTATCCATGTAAAATGACTGAAATGAATGCCACCTTCCCAAAACACGACTACTTTGCATGTCGTGCTAGACAAATCTCTCTTATCTGATGTAGTATGAGGCAACGATGAAAAAGTCACCACTTCCTGATGTACTTTTATGTTGTGACATTGGGTTCTGCTGAAACTGATGTATTTATACTTGAGTAACATTTTTAAGTAAGGAGTTAAGTAATTTTTGTGTTACTACTTTTATGTAGAGGATTAAAGTATTAAGTTTCTTGTGCTGGCTTTTGTTCTGCCATGTTGCTTTATTCAGGGGAAACACAACCATCTTGACATTTGACATTATTTTTTAATCAAATTCCATTTATATCCATTGATTCATTCTCATTGTTGTTTCCCCGACAAGCACTTTGTAAAATCGTTAAGAAAAGTGCCGTACAAATATAGTTTATTACTGTCGTTTTTTTTTAAATTATTTCTCATAATGATAATCATTATTATTATAACAGTATGCAATTATCCATTTCTTTTGTATTAAAATAAGCCCAACAGGAGTAAACCCAAAACATTTACTCCCATCATGCTTTGCTCTCTCCTCCCTGCCAACCTCTGCAGCAGCAGTGTGACGGGACATGGCCGAGGCTGAATGTGGAAGGAGAGAGAAAGAGAGAGAGAGTGGCTGGCAGTGGGAAGGAGGCCCGGCTCGGTCTCACAGGACCCGGTCATGGCAGGACGGTTTGTCGCTTGGTCCTATCAGAGCAGCCTCCCGCTGCCTGGCCTCTCTCTCTCTGGGTGAGAGGCTCACTTTGCCACATGAACCATAACCCAATTAATCATTGGTGCAAATACAGAATAGAGAGGGGGCACGTGATTTCTTTGTTTAAACAGACACACTCAACTGGACACGGACAAGCATAAACATGAGGTAATGTCCAGCTCAGTTTCTCTGCCTGATGCTAAATTTCAAACTTTTAGCTGAAATTGGTTCCGAAAAAACTACTTTCACTGCTTTAAATCTATTTTACTGTCTCACTAAATTCCTGAAAGGAGGGTAATGGTGCATTTTCTACTAAACAGTACAGAATATGATCTGTTCAATAGTGCAGCTCCTTCAATCCACCCAAATGTCAGGTCAATTTCTGTGAACAAACGGAACAAATGGTGCCGTCTAACAAATATTAGTATTATATGATTCGTCCTGAATGAAAAGATGACATATTGTGTTGTAGTTTTGTTATAATACACGTGGGTGTAATGCAAATTTGAAATAAACAGTGCAATGACTGTGCCTCAATGAGAACAGAGACCAGGTCTGGGCAGTTTTCTCCAGTTTGAGAATCCTCTGCAGTTCAGTAAGAAGTAGACGAGGGAAGAGGCTGTGGGAGCAGTGGTGCTGGCAGTGGTAAGAAAACGTCCCTGGTATGATGTTTGGTGTGTGGGGGGGGATACTGTTACATGCCAGCAGCCTGCTGGCTTCTCCTCCTTCTGTACGCTGTGAGTACGGAGGAATGTGCCGTCTCAGAACCACAGGGAGGAAGAGTGTTCTGACAGTGTGCGGTAAACACACGCAGCCTATGTGCCTGTTTGTTTGTTTGTTGGTGTGTTACTGTGCAGGAGGGGCCAGGCCTTGGCAGCTTCAAAGCGGCTCCCAAGCAACATCTGTGCCGCCGGTTCAGAGCGCTGTGCACAGCCATGTCGGGGACACATCACAGTCTCACAATTGCAGCTCTAAATCAATATTTTCCTCCCATCTCACACTGGATTGTTCCACTGGCTGGAGTTCAAGAATGGACAAGCGCTCATTGAGGAGCGGGAGGGAAAATGTTGGAGTGGATAGACGGGAGGGACCCATCGCTTCTTTTTTCCAATTCACCACAATCAGAAACACATTTTTCGGCAATTAGTCTGAACCAACTTGCAGGTTTATTGACTAAAAACACAGTGACAGTGCCTCTCAGACCAGCATATGAAAACAATTACTACTGATTATGTTTGACTGTCAGAATTAGGTTCCTCAGATGGCACATTATAATCACATTCACTGTGGACGCTTGTAATCACTCACTTCTTTGTTCGACTGTCACTCTCCCCTATTGTACCGGGGGGAAATATTTTAATTTGTGGACACTCTCGTGCAACTTCCAACTGTTTAGTTTTCCTGTAAAAGTGCATGTGAAGTGTACCATAATTCAAATCAAGATTAAATGATGCGAGTAATCCCGTAATGCCTGTAAATCCATTATATACAAAAATCCTGTCAGTTTCCCGGCTGTTTGCTGAGAGAGCTCCTCGCTGAAACTGAACCCTCGTGTGTGCACACGGGTTCGTCCAGAGCCAGCAGTCTGCGAATTGATTGTCAGCAGTGGGGCCCTCGGTATTAATCTATTTCAGTGTGTAATAAGTGAATTAGTGGGATGTAGGAGATGATGTATGATGGAGGCTGGCACGTCTAAAACCTGCTGTAAATCCACATGCCACAGCCACTTAATAATGTGGCCAGAGACCTCCTGGCATCATTCTTCACTGTATCCACTGACGACCCGGATCTCATAAATCTCCCCCTGAGTAGGACGCCGGGCTGCGAGTTCGTCGAAGTCATTTGTTTTAAAATATGTGCATTAAACGCACTGTAAAAAAAAACACACACACACACACATACAAACCAGTTAATTTTAAAGGACATTTCCCTCGACGTAATATACTGAGTAAGACAAACGATGAAATAAACGTGCTACTGAAAATGTAGTAGCTTGTGAAACCAGTGGTGTATCCATGCTTGAGTTTTTTTTTTAAATGCAGGATTTAGTTTACAGTCTCGACACACTTCCACAAATGTAGGCTTAAGTGTTTCATTCTGTTTTCCTAAAATTGTTCTTCTCAAACAAACAAACAAAAATACACATATGTGTAGTGAGGCCTATACGTGCTGACAAATTGCCTTCAGGAAATTTTAAATAAAAAATTTTTTTTTTTGGAACCATCCCTTCCAATATGAATAAAGCTGTGTTGTTGGCCTCCGTGTGCGTCGCTGCTGCGTTGTTTAACTTTTCCCATACGTCAGATGCCTTCCCAGCCCTCCAGCCTCCAACCCCCCACCACAACAGCTGGCCTCTCAGCGAGGGCCCTGACATTACACTGCCACCCTTTCAGTGTGGATCAAGTATTGTGGTGTCAGGACAGACCCAAATAGACCCAAATATGAGCACATCGCATGTCCATTCACACAGCGGTATATATAACTTTGGCCTTGGGTTTGCAATCATTACAACATGGAAAACAGTATTTTAAAGAAGTTCCCCCCCCCCCTCTTTTTTGTCTGAAGGCCCTACAGGCTATTCATTGTATCTTGTATGATAATTTAAATGATATTTGACTTAGTTATTCAAATAAAATAAAAATAGGCACAATAATAAGTTTAAAATGACCTCACTCTCTGGCTTTGATAAAAAAAAAAAATATGGCTTAATATAAAAAAATACTTTTTGTCCTGAGCCTTTTAAAAACTCACCATGAAATAAAACAAACAACTGGCTTCTCTTTGTTCCAAAATAAGGTAATAAACATGTTGTGTTTATAACGTCCCAGCCACAGTCCAAACTCTGCCTTCAAACTGACAGGATCCTGTTGGCTGCTCCAGTTTTTTAGATTTAAAGCAAATGGGCTGCGCTGGTCGTTCCCCAGTCCAAATAAAAAGCGAGTCCTTCCTCGTGTTTGAACCAAAATCACAGACCACTTTTTGCCTGTTTTATTAAAAACATCAGGATCTTGTTGGCCCTTCCACTGCACTGTTTAAAAAAGGGAAATGGGGGAAAAAAGTACATTTGATTTACACTCGCTATGTTGGAATAAAAGGCCTCCAGGTCCTGCCTCCATGTGCTGCACTTCAAATAAAGCCTATAAGTTGACATGCTGTTGAACCAGCAGGACACATATTTCCTTTTTATAACCAAAACCTATAACTTTATTATTTCACCAACTTCCTGGGAGAGCAAAGCAGAGGAAGACAGTGAGTGGAAAGAGGGGAGGTCAACCTGAGTGAATTATTCGAGTTGTGGGGACACATGGCGTTTCCCATGTTTGTTCCAGGATAAGATCTCTGATATTTTTCCTACCCTCCATTACAGTGATTATATATCACAGCTCTTGGATTGACTTCTGGTGTTAAAAAAAAAATGTGGCTGAGTCGTGTCGTTCACGTCAAGGAGACGGGACTGGAGCTGACCTGTGGTGAACTTGCGCGCCGCGTTTTCCAGACTCTGTAGGACCCAGCGGAAAACTGCTCCGGCCGGAGGGAGACGCGAGCGAGAGAGAGGGAGAAGGGCTGAGTGGGGAGAAGACGCTCTCAGATCAGTCAGTGGCTTCATGGAGTTATGTACCTCTGATCCGCCGCCATGGATTGCAATCCGCGATCACTCCTCTTCTTTTTACCTCTTTTGTTGTCCCGCGTTGCCCCCGCGTTCCCCGTCATCTACCCCCCCAATGAAGGTAAGGGCAACTCTCCGGCTGCGGACATGTGCGTGTTTATGTGACCGTGTGCGTATGTGTGTGGGGATGTGTGTGTGTGCGTGCGCTCCCGTGCTTTGAGGCACACGTCGGGTCCAGCGGTGCTCAGACTGTCCAAAATTGAAGTGATAACAATAACAAGATGATCCGGAGCGCACGGAGCAGCGCCGGAGAAGCACCGGGACCCGGAGTGCGATCCGTACCAGACAATAACAAGACGGGAAACTTGACAGCAGCTCCAGACGCGGTAGCCTCATTTCGGGATTATGTCGCGATCGCGGGGTTAATAGTTGTTTAAATTGGAAGTGCGCTTTGGCGAAGGAGCCCCCCCCACCCCCGACGCGCACAATGCATTGTTGGAGAGGATGCGAAGATGAACAGAAAGTCCGCTGTCTTCTGTTTCCACGAGAGGATCGCGCTGATGCGTTTCATCCAACCACCCGTTTGGGGTAGACGCCCCAGTTCCGCTCACAGTCGCGCCGATTTAAAGGCAATAAATAGAAGATGAGCGCACTCGCATTGTGCGTAAAGACGCGGATGGATCTTCTTCTTTCTTTTTTCTTTTTTATGGTTTTGACCTGAATAAACCCAAAGCGGAAGACTATGCCACATGGGGATCCTGCAAACACACGATCCTTTATTGGAGCTGTGATGATTATATTTTATATAAAAAAACAGATTTAAATCTGATGTCTTGTGTAAATGAATATCTGTCGTTGGGGTGATTTCAATTCCCGTTTTTTTTTCCAGAGCAAGTTTCGCTCGCTTGTTTATGTGGAGACCCGGCAGAATGAAGTCCACTCCAAGGACAGGCTCTGCTTCAAAGCTTCAAACACGTGAAACTCTTCTGGAAACAAGTGAAACAACATCATCCCATAAATTAGGATTTGCTTAACTTTATTCAAAAATACAAAAATAAATAAATAAACAAGTACCACTTTCTCACACCCAGCAAACACGTTTCGAGGTGTTTTGTTGCGGGGTCAAAGTGGAGAAAAAATTAAATATGGTAAATTACATTCAAGTGGAAATAAAGCCCAAGAGACCCACGCTGTTGGGTCCATGGGAAATAAAAAATATTAACACACCAAGTAATTACAAGTGTGTGGGTGTGATCTGCTGTCAAGTAATGAAATGAGTGGAAACAGACAAGAAGAAGACAAACAGACGAGAACACTATGAAGTCATCCTGAGGGGTTGGGGATGAGTTTGAAAAGTTTTGGCCTCGTCACAATAGTTCGGTCCTCATCTGATAGAAACACGTGAACACAGACAAGCAATCGATTGTGTTGTTCCCGTGGAGATATATATTTTTCCAATGACCCCTGTTGAGCAAACAAACAAATTGCTTGAACTCGTTTAGTTTTTTTTCATTTGTGAACCTAGGATGTACTTTCGCCTAAACTTTTAAATGAGCTTGGGAAGTCCAAATGAAAACGTTGGTGTTGTCCTCTGAACGAAAAGTAACATTGGATGTTGAATTCATCCAAAAAATTAAAATAAAAACTCGAGGGCTGTGAGTTTGTGCCATGGAGGGAGCGCGGTCCTGCTGCTCTCTGCTCGTCATGGAGACAAACACCACTGGTTCCCATCTATCGTGTACACGAGGCATGGATCAGATGGTAAACACGTACAAATAATAAAAAATAATATATAAATACTGAATAAGTCAAGGTCAACCAGGTTTGTGCTGCGGGATTCTGTTTCCTTTGCTCCGAGAAACTTTATTTACTTTGCAATAGCCGAGATGTAAGTAGCTTATTGAAATATAAGGCTGACGGACGCAGAGCGGCTTATCAACGCGCTCAGCACTGGGAAATAAACGAGAACACATTAAAAAAAAAATACACAACACTCTCACAAGATATACAACAATCCACTGGTAAAGAGTGTGTGTGTGTGTGTGTGTGTGTGCGTGTGTAGGCCTGAGTGTCGGAGAGGACTGACAGAGGGAGAAAGAGGGAGAGAGAAATAGATCCTCGAACCAGTTTGTAAGAATACAAAATAAAAGTCTCAATATTTAATTGTTGAAAAAAAAAACACACACACGATCGCAGCAATTCCCATTTATTCCCGCACAAGCATCTGCCAGAGAGTGTCAGTATCGAGCTGCTCCGTCTCGATACACACAAATGTATACACGATCTACAATAAGCACACAAGCACACTACAATCAGCTCCACTTCTCTTTCACAGCTCGAGTTTCACAGTGGTGATGGTGGATGCGTCCTCTTGCTTTGTTATTGGACAGAGATACAGTTTTCAATCACAAGTAGTGGTCATAATATTAATTATTGTTCTCGAGCAGGACGAACAACGTACGTATAGTTATTTCTCGAAGATTATCCCCCTTTGGAGCAAAGTAAATAAACAGACTCTAACTTCGAGGTAATTATTGAGATGAGTAAAATGACAGTGAAAGAACTCTGAAAGTGGGAAAGTGGCCGATCTTGGATTATTCCACTTATTGGTTTTATCGAAGTCACCACACACGTGATCTTTAAGAAATAATATACATTCACATATATAATTAGATACAGTGACAAAGCTGACAAATCACGGAACCCTCTCTCTCTTCGTCTCTCTCTCTCTTTCTCTCCCTTTCACCATATCCACGTCGTTTTTTGAAAAGAGAGGGAGAGAGAGAGAGAGAGAGAGAGAGAACGAGCAGATCAGTCTTCACATAGATTTCGCTTTTGTTGATGAAATGATGAAATGACTCAGAGCTGAGCACAAAGAACGCTTTTGCAAACTTTAAACCCTGTGGTTCCAAAAAGTATTCGATAACACACCCGTTGTGTCGTAGTTTATATGAAAGACGTACTTATAAATGCACCAAGTATATGTTCGGTAAATAAAGAAAAAATACATTAAAGGAAAACCAACTTCAGCTGTATGACGGGGTGATGTCAAATTATTATTATATTATTTTCCTTTCTATTCAGGAGTCTTTATTTCTTAGCCAAACTCGGCTCTGAGCCTTGGCCATTTAAAAAAAAATAATAGATATATATATATAGCATTTAGAGTTTGGTTTTCATTAGGTCGCAATAAAACTGTGTAAAACTTCTGGGAAAGTTTGGGGAAATACAGAAAAGAAAATCACTGCGGAAACCTTCCGGTGATTTATACCAGCTCTGGAGATATCATCACATTTTTGTCCAAATACAATCGAAGAAAAAACTAACAAACAGAACTAAGTTGTGAGTCACTTTTTTTTGTCCTGTGCTGCAGTGTGTCTGTTTGCGTGGTGTGACGCCGGCCCGCTGCGGGGCGTCCGGGAGGCCTCTGGTATTTTTAGCCGGCGGTGGGGAGGCTTGGCCCGGGGAGCCCGGCGCAGCGGTCCCGCTGGGACGAGCGGGCGCTTGTGAGCGATGGCACCTTTCAGAGGTGCTGGAAATGTGCTTACACACGCCCATCTTTAAAATACACCACGTCCCCTGCTCCGTTTCTACATAGACTGTGTAGTCACGTGTGTGTCTTCAACTAACACTGAGCTGGGGATGGAGGGATGCCATCCTCCGTTTAACAGCAGGTGGTTTGAGATTTCAGAGTCTGATAAAGACAGGGTTTTGTGTGTGTGTGTGTGTGTGTCTTTGTTAGTGTGTGTATGTACTGCATTTGTGTAGAGATATAGAATTATAGAGTATCGGTGCAGGAGTGCTGTGTGCTGTTATGTGAGTGTTCAAGTGTTTGTGTAGGCTAAGCTAAAGAAAGAAGGAAAGAAAGAGAAAGAGAGAGAGAAAGAAAGAAAGAGAGAGAGAGAGAAAGAAGGAAAGAAAGAAAGAAAGAAAGAAAGAAAGAAAGAAAGAAAGAAAGATAGAGGAATGGGGGCAGAGGGGCTGGGCAGGCAGCAGCAGCAGCAACATCAGACAGAGCGACTCTGCACTTGAATTATTCATAATGGGAGGTGAACACTTCACCCTTTAACACAGACACAAGTCGCCTTCCTCTGCCTGCACTGCGGCCTGCCAACCTTCACATGCACAGAGGCTGCACTGACACAGCCCATCCACCCATCACCCTCCACATCTCAGAGACCTCCATTCTGTCTCCTCCACTAAGCCCACATTTTTAATTGTGTCTATAAGGCCGAGGATTACATTTCCGTGCGCATCTGTTGGGAGCCCGCTCTCTTTTCATCGTGTTTCACTGGGGGTGGGTTGGTAAGTGGCACGGAGTCAGGGGGTGAAGTAATTAACGTTCCATCAGTTTTAGGTTTGGGCCGAGCAGGGACAGTCATTCAGCGCCAGCCGTCGCATTACGAGAACGCAGACACGCAGACAGCCGCCCTGTGGATCCCTGCTCCGATGATTCATGTTAATATTTCAACCCGTGCTTTGCCAAATGATACTGGGTCCCTGTAGCAAGTGACGAGAGGAGAATAACTGCCATGGCCGTGGACTTTAACTGCCTCTGGAAGGTGCCCATTGGGTCGGGTGGCCAGTTGGTAAACAGTCAAATCAGTTTGTTATACAAAACATACAGGGCTCTCTGGTTGGCCGTTTTTCTACCCCCCCTTTTGTGGGATTGTTTTCTGTGTATGTGTGTGTGTGTATGTTTGTGCGATAGCGGCCTATAGGTATGTGTTATGTATGGATTCACCTGTTTCTACCTCTATGATGTTTTGCTCCCTCCCAGACAGGCTGACTCAGTTTGCTATTAATACTCCGAGTTCCCGTTTAGAGGCACTCCCTGATGGGGCAGGGACTATATGCTTGGCTGACGCTAGCTTGCTAACTGACTGTGTGTGTGTGTGTGTTTCTCTGTGTGTGTGCGTGTGTGTGTGTGTGTGTGGGTGGGGGGGGGGGGTGAGAGAGAGAGTGAGAGCCCGTGAAAAAGAAAACAGCGAATATGTCTTATTCTGCTCCCGATTCAATGTGCATGTGTGGGAATGTTTTGATGAGCATCTCAAGAGTGCATGCAGTACAAGTGGGTGTGTGGATAGCCTATACGTGTGTGTGTGTTTGTGTGTGTGTGTGTGTGTGTGTGTGTGTGTGTGTGTGTGTGTGTATAAATGCTTTTCTTTTGAGTGTGGATGTGTGTGCATCATTTCAGAAGATATACGTGTCTCAATTTTTATTCACACGTCGTGTTTCCTGGTACGATTCTGTGTCTTTTTTGCAACTGTGCTCAGTCTGAGTATCCATGCATGTATTTGTGAGCGTGCATGTGTGCGTGCACGTGTGTGTGGGTGCCGACTTCCCCCAGCCAAGTGCAGCTGGAGGGGGCTTTTTTTCCCTCCTGCGATATGAGAGCCATCTAATTTTCTGCTCTCAAATTCCCCCGCTCAGCTCAATTTGAGTGGTGGGCTCGGCTCGTTGAGAAATGTAAATTGGAAGCAATGGCCCTGGATGCTGAGCTGCTATTATCTGACATGAACAGATAGCTTCATTAGACTCTAATAGGAATGTGTCTACTGCCACTCAACTGGCTGAGTGGCTTTAGCACGGCTACAGCTCAGGTGAGCCACAATTTAGTCAGCTTTTGGAGCCCGGAATTCGATAAGAAGTCTGCGTGTGTGTGTGTGTGTGTCTGTGTGTGTGTGTGTGTGTGTGTGAGAGAGTGTGTGTGTGTCTTACTTTTCCCAGCTTCCATCTCAGGGAGTTTTTTATTTTTGCCACGCAGGCTGATAGTTATCAGACCCGCCTGAAGAAGAGGATGATTTCCATCTCAACCTTTGTTCTAGTGTGGAACAACAATTAGCTCATGCAGAGAGCAGCGAAATCCCAGCTCTCAGCCAGTGGAGACCATGCTGCTCGTGGGGAGCAACAACTATCTTGACTTAAGCATTTTCCACAGTGCCACATTGGTCTTTCACGACTCCTCTCTTTGACACTCTTCAGACATGTGTACGCTCCTGCTTACTGAAGCTTTGGATGGGGGAATACAGGGCGAATGGAGATACAGCTGCAGGGCCTTACCGCACCGCTGCTTCCTTTTGCTGTGTGTATGCTTTCCTGGGTGTATGTGTGGGTCTTTCTCTTGAATGTGTGTTTGTGTGTGTGTGTCATGAGCTGTGGACTGACTCTCAGCAGTATGAGGACAATGAGGCTGAGTCAGTCTCAGGTTCTAACGTGAAGGGAGAGACCAGAAAAGTGAAACATCTTTGCTCCTCGTCCAGTTTATACCAGCTGATTATTTATCCTCAACCTTTTAGTAAGTCATTTAGTGAGCGTGCTCATGATGACGACATGTTAATTCACATGCATGTATTCTCATTTGGATGATTTAGATGAGTCACTGAAACACATTTTAACCTCCAGGATGGGGCGGTTACGTTGTTACCCCTGTCCATTCGTTTCTTTGGTTTGTTTGTTTGTTAGAAAGCAAGATTACACACAAACAATGGAAGTTATTTTCACGAAACTTTTTTCGTGAATAGCTTCTCCCTCGAGCTGGACTTTTCGAGGGAGAAGCTATTCAATTTTGGTGCGGATCCAGATTCAGGGACGGATCCAGGAATTTTTTGTATTTTTTTCTTTTGATATTGCAAAAAAAGGACATTTCCCCGCATTTTTCACCATTTTCCATAGGGAATAAGTCATGGATCTTGATGAAAACAAAAAACAATCTGGCACATTCAGGGAACTGATATCCACCACAGTGTGAAATCTGGTGCAGCTTGATTGAATTTAAGGGGACTTCTGGGCCTGGGCGGAGGAATACGCTCTGCTGAGTGCCATTCTGGTTAAGGCATGAATCCAGAAAGAGGCTTTGGAAAAAAGCTGTTTCAGAAAGTTCAGTCAGTTTTCTTTACTCAGTAATAAAAAGGAGATTTAGCAACACATATTTACGGTGGTTGTATTACAACTTCTCTCTGGGTTAGTTAGTTTCATCCTCCAGTCACTTCTTAATCACACACACAACAATGCAGTATATACATTTTCTCATTTTTCTGTTTGTGAAATCTAGCGAAAAAGGATTTAACATAAATAAATCAATATTTCAAAATGATTCCCATTACTTAAGTGTTTTATTGTTTTGCTCAAAGTGAAATTGTCTGGTATTTGTACTAACTGCTGCAGGAAAAGTGGGGCAAGCCATGGAGCATACGGCTGCGTCCATGCACATTCCCCACTCACGGCCCATCTGTCAGCGTGGCGTGGTCCACACTGACAGGTGTCCTCGATGAAAATCATTCACACCACAGCCGTGTGTATACACTCAGAATAGCTGTTGTAGGTTATGTGTTTTTTCCCGTTGCTCGAGGAAGACTCGACATGTCAGAGTCGATTTCCCTGACGTATCACGGGTTGGCAAGAAGGATCTCCTCACGTGTGCATGAAAGTCGCCTGCACTCTCCGTCGTGCACGTGAGACCCCTCGCCTGAGGACGTGGGCAGCGACGGGGCAACTACCAGTGTGGACACTTTAAAGTATAGCACTGACATGGCGGTCGCCGTAAGAAACCGCCTTGAACCCTGAAGCCTCGCCTCGCACGACACGTCACGCCAGTCTTATTCGGTTCTGTTTTAGATTCCTTGTGTTAGACATGGATTTCCTTCCCCCGCCGCCTGGTTCCTGCCTAAGAACGAGTGTTCCTGGCAGGACACTCATGTAAAATTGTATTTCCATTCATTATAAAAGGATTTAGTTTTTATTTTCACAGTGCCCAATTGAATTTCTGACCACCTCTGAAGCTGGCAGCGTGAGTCCGAATTTAGGTCTGGTGCTGCTTTGCTTCACCTGGTTGCAGTCCAGTTGTCATGGGCGTGTGTGTGTGTGTGTGGGTGGGTCTGTGCGTGTGTCTGTGTGTGTGTTTGGCTACATGTAGCGGGGGTTAAGATGGGTCATAAGTATGAAAAATAAACCTTGAAATAAACACTTCTCCTTGTGGTTTTTGAAATGTTGTTCTCCACTTTAGATCAATACCTCCTCAGGATATCTGTGTTGCGGCCAATGTCCGGCTTTGATGCTTCACACAGCAAAACGAGCCCGCAAGCCCTCGCTGTGGGTTAGCATGGGATGTAGGGTGTGTGTGTGTGTGTGTGTGTGTGTGTGTGTGTGTGTGTGTGTGTGTGTGTGTGTGGGTGGCAGCTGAGTAAACAGAGTCATGATCATCTCTCAAAGTTGGTGCTCCCTCCTGCGGGATTAGATAAGGGCTAATTGGGGGTAACAAGGACTAGACACTTATATGTTCTCTTTGTTTCCCCCCCCTCTCTCTTTCTCTCTCTCTCTCTCTCTCCTCTGTCTCTCTCCCTCGCCACAGTCAACCTGTTAGACTCCAAAGCAAGCCAGGGGGAGTTAGGATGGATTTCCTACCCATCGCATGGGGTGAGTATATTTTTCCACCCTCTGTGTTTTCCCACTTCATGTTTTAATATGCTCATACATTCGGGAGACAGATCCACCCTCGCGGAGTGGAGGTGGGCTTCCTCATCCCCACACCACTCCAGGATTTTTTTTTTAAACTCTCATTGTGTCGGGACGACCCATCAAGCCAAGTGCAGATTAACCCACTTTTTCTTTAGACATTTCTTTTGTGCATTCTCCATCTCGCAGGTTAAAGGTTAAGCATTTGGAGCTCGCCATATGGTCGACATGCTTAAGGGAAAATGTACTTGTGCGCCTGTTTATTTAAGTGTGTGTGTGTGTGTGTGTGTTTAAAGGAAGATTAAGGCATTAACGGATTTTGGGGTCCACATCCACACATGAATGTAAATAAGCTTAGCCCCCTTTTTTTTTCAAGTAAACATCACATCAACAACAGAGATGACGTTTTACTGCTGTTGCATCCAAACTTTGTAATTCCATTCGGGTTTTACTTGTTAATCCATTTGTTCTCAACGTGCATCACCTCATTCTGTCTGTCACACGTGTTTGGAACACAGCACTCATCAACTTTTAACATGACCCATTCTTTCATTTAAAAAACGTACAATTACTTACAAAGATGAGTTTTTGTTCTGCGAAATTTCATAAATCCTTTATAAAAAACAGCTTCCATTAAAAACTAAAGCAGGAGCAACATCGTCCCATGCAATTGTGAATAAAACTACAACTATGCAGCCTCATCTATCAGCGTCTCTCTGCTGGTCCCTCCAGTGGGCTCTCACTCAGTGTTTATTTGTTTAAGTATTTGGACTACTGTGCCTCGGGGCTGGCCCGCTGACACACACACACACACACACACACACACACACACACACACACACACACATACGTTCACACACAGCGCACTTCCTTGTTTTTCCTTTATTAAGTGTTAGAATTACTCCTTGGCAGTGGCTTAAGGTAATCCAGTCATTTGTTCCGTGGAGCTGCCAAACCTCGTTTCCCTCGGCCATGTACAGGACTGGCACCGGCAGGACGCTCAGAGTTTCTTCAGCAAGGTTTGAACCACAAATTAAAAAAATTGGAAAAAAAAAAGACGGCAAATACTCCACTGGAAAAAACTGTGGGTCAAAATGCGTTTAGTCTAAATAACAATTGCAGGCTACAGGACAACTGCGTGAGGGATGGAAGGGAGAGATTGATGTCGTGCTGAGAGATGTTCTTCACGTGTGAGCGAGTAGGAAAATAAACATCGATATCGGGGACATGATCCAGCACCGGACGGCGGAATGTGTGCCGGAGGTTGTGCAGCGAGCTCTGCTTTACTTCAAGTCGTTTGCTTTGAACAAGTTCAGCAGACAAAAGAAGTGTGTGATTTTTCAGTTCATGAAAATGCTGCAGGAATAGAAGCCAATGTCACTGTTGGATGAAAAGAGAGAGAGGAGAGGAGAGGAGAGGACAGGATCAAAAGGAAGGGAGACGGAGAGAGCGAGGTAAGAGGGATGGAAAGTGAGTGGGAATAGAGGAGAGAGGGGAGGACAAGAAAGGATGATTGAGAGACACACACAGAGAGAGAGAGAGAGAGATATTGCTGATGATCAAGTCCTCAAGGTGAATCATCTGTAATTACTCACGTCATCCACTGACTGCGCTCCGATAAGCAGCCTGCCCTGGGAGACTGCTGCTCACAAATGATTTCTCATAATGTGGCAGCCCTCTCACACACACACACACACACAGACGGTCATTCACGTTGATGGGGAGGCCGCCGCTATTGGCCTACCGAGACCCGACGTGCTCCGGTCAGAACAAATTAAGAGCTTAGCCTCCCCAGGACGTTCAGTCCGGAGCCACCGACCGGCCTGTTGGTGTGTGTGTGATCCAGATATACTTTTATCTGTCTGGGAGGCCGGCTGATTGCTGAGCAGTGTCCAGGGGGCTTAGTCCTTCACTAAAGACTAAAGAGTGTTAAAGATTACATTCTTGCTGCTTTGAAAGCATTCTTCAGCAACAAGCCAACACCCCAGACACTGGCTCTGCCTACAAAATAGAATTAATGGGCACACGCAAAGTGAAGTCCATTTTTCATATAGCACCCAAGAGGGGATACAGCCACATTACTGTTTTTGCCAGGACTGTTGTGTATTGACCGGTTTCTTCATCAATCATTATTATGCTATATTATTTTTTATGCTAAATTGATTAATGCCAATACTTTATAAAGCTAAGGGTTATTTTATTGGCTAAACTATGTATTTATTTATTTGAGTTTGACAATGCGGAGAACCATTGTAACAGGTTGCTGGTACTTTATACACATGGACTGCATGTATAGGATTTCTAGCTGAGGCTAACTTTTCCTCCGTCCCTATCCCTGTCCCTTGTAAAAATGGGCCTAATACATTGTTATAATAACATTATAAGTTTAACCAATTGGTACTGTATGAAATCAATGGGACTGCTCAATTAATATCCCAAGGGAAATTATATACCGAATTTGCTTTGTATTTTTAATTGTAATATTTTACATGTTTAGGTTTATACTCTCCACAGGATTGTTAAAAGTATTTTCCAAGCTGTGGAACAATGGCACCCACTGAGCTTTTGTGTCATGGTAAAGAAGCTTGACATCCATAGAAAAACCCCACCAGCGGTCACAATGTGTGAACTCTGCAGATACAGTCAGGAATAATGGGAAATATTTAATTCACACACACACACGTTCACATCTCGCATTCCAATCCTCAGGTCTGGAAGAGGAAGGCGGGGGCACATGTGTATGTCTCTTTTATTTTTTGGGCTGAGTTCATCTCTTCAGTCGGCCAGCTCTCCTTCTTTCTTCTTTGCTGCTCTTACAGACGGCGTTCTCAACTTCTTTAGTCACCCAAGAGCTCTTAAAGCCTTCGGTGCTGTGCTGCCACCCTGTCTGTGAAATCAGCCTGACCAGCATATTCCCCCCTAACACTACACACACACGCACACACACACACACACACACACACACACACACATAGAGCGAGAGAACAGAGAGGTCCATCCACAAGGTTTAGCTGTCCAAGTCGAGGGGCTATAGAGAGGAGGAGGAAGAGGAGGAAGAGGGGGAGGAAACTCAAAGTGTGTTATAGATGCTTTCTTTCTTGGTAAGACCACTTCTGACTGACGGCAAACACATACACCAGGAAAACATGTCCAACATTAAATAAAATATAGTACGAGAATTATATCCCGATTCATCCATCAATTATCTGTACCGCTTTTCCTTTGAGTGCCGCGGGGGGAGCTTGAGCTGATCCCTGGTCAGCTCGCCAGCGTATCACAGTAATCCACACTCACTTTCACTTTTCCCATCCCAATTGTTCATGATTACCACTCCAACAATGAAAATGTTAGATCTCAATATTAATATAAAATAACCTAACAAATAAACAGATATACTATGGATGTCCTATATGTGTCGCATATGGAGCTAATTTGGAGCTCATGGAAAATACATAAAAGATAATGAATTAATGAACAAGCTGGCCAATGGCCTTAAACATGCATTAAAAAACCATGTGAATTACAGTGCACAGATCCTCCTTCTGCAGAATTGTTTGCATATACTCATCAGGAGGCTCTCACGCTTCCATCGTCCTTCAACGATTGCTGCTGACGTGTCCTTGAGCAAAGCGTAAACAATGATTAGCGATGGTGGGCGTCTGGGAGGAGTGAGGGAGATGGGGAGGAATGGAGTGTGTGTTCAGGTTTCCCTTTGGTAAGACCGGCTGGTGAAATGTCCTCTGACTGATATGCTGCAGTTGTCGTGTCTGTGACCACCGTGACCTCCGTGGAACCCGAAGCGTATAAGCTGCAGGGCCGCATACTTGTTGTGGACACGCCAGTTTTTTTAGCTCCACCCCTCCTCTCCAGCTGTAAAGCTCTAATGGATACTTGTACAATATATGTGAATTCATTGAGTTTCATTATGAAGCCCTTTTTAGTTATTCCTGTTCCAAAAGGAAAAACAAATCTTTTTTCACACATAAATTAAGAGGTTGGTTTAATAGATAAAAGATATGCCAGATTTTGATTATAACATATGAGACGCTTATTATGTCCCTTATTTATTCCAACCTGGAACTTAGTTCACTATAATTATTGTAATAATGTAGATTTGGCAGTCATTCCTATACATAGCGAATTACTGAAAGAGTGACATCACCAAAATAGACTGCAGTCTGGAAAACAACAATATTAGGCTGTAAAATCAAAAAATCCCATCAATGCAATAGAGCCATTATTGTCAAACCTTAGAACCGAACGTTCTCCTTCTTAATCTTATTCCCTAAAACACAACCAGTCAAATGCATTGTTAACCTAAACTGGTCCAAGAACTTAACTCCTATTGACCTTCGTGTCTTTGAAGTGGGCGGACTGGCATGCTGACTCCGTGATTCTGAGACGTGCCTGTTGCAGTTAGTTTTAACGTCCCGGGCGGGTCGAGTTACCACAGTCCATTTTACTGTCCCTTTAGCCGACGCACCTACCTACCGCACAGATCAGAGAAACGAGCTCACACCAAACTGTGCCCCAGCTGTGTCCATCAGGCGGAGGGTTTGGGTGGGGGTGGGGTCAGAGGTTACAAGGACTGGTGTAGGGTCCCAGTGTTGTTATATATCAATTAGAGGGCAGGGAGAGGTGAGTTGCGCCCCCCTGGAGAGAGACAAGGGGGTGGCTGCTCACTTTTGGACCTTTATTTATCCTGGTTGACACACAAACACTTCCGGACATTCCCAGCGGGAGTTGACTCTGCTGGTCTCAGATATTTTGCAGAAAGCGAGAAGCAGAGGTCGTAAAAGGTTGCTCTGGATTGTTGTTTTGTTTTTTGAAGCGTTGTCGTTGAATATTATTGTGTTTTTTCTAGAATCTATCAACATTTTTGTTTTTGTCTGGCAATCTGGATTGCACTCAAGTTCTGATCTTGTGTCTGTGGTTTGTCATCGAATTCCTTGAAGTGGAGACTCATGGGTACCAGTGACTTTCCAGTTTACTTCCGGATCTTCAGATAGCAATGGCGGATATAAGATTTTCTAAATCAGGGGCCATAAAGGGGCCACAACTTACACATAGGGGGCAATGATATGTCCAACAACAATGCATAATTCCTGATTGAGTAAGGGTCACATTTAAGTATTGTTATAAGCGTTATAAGTGAAAGTTTGTTTGGCGGAAAAAAAACTGCTGAAAGGGGCCAATCAGATTTCTGCTGGGGCCAGTGCCCCCCTGACCCTGCCCCTGGATCCGCCCCTGGGAGTTAGGTAATCGTGTAAAGACATTATTCCTTTTTTTCCCCTCATTCTCTTTTCCTCCATTGCAAGCGAAGGACAGTTAGAAAAAACTATTCTTGCCGAACTAAACCCAGGAAAGTGATTCAAGGTTGGAGGACTTGATTCTCATGATGTAATGTTTGGGGGATTTGGGTGAGGAGGGTAACTCCATGTAATAGATGCTATCCTCCAGAGTGAGATCCTCACATCCTAGCAGAGGTCTCGTTTACTTTGGCTCTGACTTGCTCAAGTCGAGTCATCTTCTCTCCGAAAGAATGGAGCGTACTTAAGACACACACACACACACACACATACATTCATACACACACACAAACGCAGACAAGCACACACCTGGGTTTGATTTTGAACCCTGTCTGCGTTTGCACTTGGTCAAATGCAGACCCCTCCCAGAGACAGCTTAAAAGCAGAGACCCATCACTTCTAGTCACTTTAGATTTAGCCCGGTGGGCGTCATTATGCTCAACATGAAAGTCCATAAAGGAAAGAGACATTACATCGGCTCACGCAGACATCTGCATATAATAGAATACACACAGACATTCGCGCATAAACACACACATACATTCAAAACACCAAAGCGAACATACAACATTCTCATAGGGAAAGAGAGAGGAAGTGAAACATCTGCTTTATTCACAAACACACACATTTGCTTGCTCAGTGTGAGGCTGTACACCACACATACTTCACACACACTCACACATGAAGGCCTTGCACTTTGAGGCCACTTTTCCAGGGACTAGGTTTGTTTATGCTGTCTTTGCTGAGATACGTCCCTTTCAAACTGCCTGCAGACTTCTATGAGTTATTCACGTTAACCACTAGAGGGCAGCGCAGTTACAAGAGTTTCTGAAAACAACAAACATCCCGATAGTGGAAAAGGTTGTGAGAATTTGCCTTTGTGTCGCCATTGTTGATATTTCTTTCTTGTGTCTTATCTATTTGTTACACTGCCCCCTATGCTTTCCTTCGGTACTGCTCCAGTTCATCTGTTTTGTATTGGTAAGCTTTAAAAGGACGAGCACCAGTACGTACAGAGGGCTTCGTTTGTGTATACGTATCTAATGATGAGCATGACTGAGCCTTAAGAGGAAGCAACTTGGCAAAGTGAAATATCACAATACTTCCCTCAATAAGTGGAGAAGCTCTTGACGTAATGAGACACAGTCGAGACACAACCCAGAGTGACACGTAAGCCTGCTCCACTTCTACTGATTGATGTTTTAGACGAGGAAGCCGTTCATTTTTGTACAAAGTGCCAGACAACCAAATTTGGGGCACTCAATGAATGTTTGGCTTGGGTCAGGGTGGGTGTGGTTCTGCTTAGAAATAGAATAAAGTGAAAAAAATGTAATACCTAACTGAGACCAAGATCTTTCCATAACCTTCTTCTATAACTCAAATTAGTCACAATACAATACATATTACTCTAAAACGTTTCGTCACTTTACTCAGAAATTCGTTTCTCATATATAAAATCCAATCAACATTACTTTACAACACACTTATTACATGTAGTTGTAAAAACTTAAATGTAAGAGTTGCTATAAAAGCTACCCTTAACGCTGTCACGTCCCAATTCCCAACACAATTTTACACACATTTCAACTTTCTGTGTCAACACCTTCATCAACATTAGTTGACAAGTGTCCTATTTTTGTATGTATTTTTACACCGAATGTGAACCTTTCTATTTCTGTATATAGTCTTTAACTTTTTTAGCAGGCTGATATGTCCGTGGGTCACATCTGCACAAAAAGGTCACATCTCTGTTTGTGCTGCTTCCTATCCTGGCAGAAAAAATGTTTTATTTTAAGGAAGAATAATAGACTGTTTATGAAGCTGCGGCAGAGTCTAGGATACGTTGCATTCGTTTTGCTCAAGTAAGTACATTATCTTATCAGACGTAATGTCAACAGCATCACTGGAGTCGGGGGGGAGATCTTGTCTTGCCTCTCTGTTGTGTCAGATTCTGTCCGCGTACCCTTCTACATGTCATCACATCATTTTGATATTTACATGTAACGCCGAGCGGTTCTCCACGTCTTAGCCGGAGCGAGGTGAAAATGACAAGTCCGGCTCCGCCTCTCTATATTTAGCCCCACTCAGCTCTGTCCACTCACCCCTGTTATCGTTAGCCCCACAGAGAGCTCGGACTACACTCCTGATGAATGAGGTGACGCTAAGCAAAGCATGACGGGGGAGACTAAACACCAACGGAATCACTCACCCCTCAAGTTTCCTCTCACTTTGTCTCTCCCTCCTTTCGACTGTTTTCCCCGACTCGCTCTCTTTCACTCTCTCCGTTTCCCCCTCTCGCCCTCCTCCCCGGGGTGTTTCATTAACTTGGCCGTGAGATGAAAAGCAAGTGGCCATCCTTCAGCCTGAGAGCTCCTTGAAACACCGGACGCTCATAGAGGCGCTTTACTCCCACACACACACACACACACACACACACACACCCCCCACACACACACTGAAACGTGTAATAGAGAACCAAACCTTTTATTAGCTCTTCATTAATTTCTGTGTTCAGGCTGAAAGCACCTGCTGCGTCCGCCCGCTACGAGCCTCCGAACGCTGCACATGAGCCCCATGTGAATGTATATGTGTACTTGGGTTTATGTTTCCATTAACTCCTGTGTGAAAGCGTTAATTCAGTCTCCACCTCTCCAAAGAAGGTTCTCTTTCTCCCTCTCTCAAGGCCTATACATTCATTCTGACTTCCACCGAGAGAAAATAGAAAGAAAGCGTCCATTTCCACATTTGCGCCCATTTCTTTGTCCTAATGTCATTTTTTAACCACAATGAGCCCAGTGTTTCAGGTGTTTGCCCATTCATCATCGCTCCCGATTCAGTGTTGATTTGCCCGGACACAGAAAGCCAAAGCGTATGATCAATGAGTCTTCCCGCTGTGTTGAATTCAAAAGGAATGACCCCAGCTCTCTCTTTTTTTTTTTTCTCCTCTCCTCTCCCATTGCTTTCTCCCAGTGGAGGGAAAATGTAAGATAGACACGAACGTTCCTGGTATACACTCACATCTGTCTATTCGTCGTAGTTCCTTTTTTTTTTATTTTGTTCCATAGTGGATTGAGCACGTTTCCTTCAGTAGCAGTAGTACTGTGATGCAAATAACCAAGACTGCAGCTTGAGAGTCCTCACTCGTAGAGAAAAACATGTTAGTTTGAAAGGGTGAAAAAAAAAAAGAGACGCTACGAGACTTTGTTAATATTAACAGTAATTAAGCAACTTCACACAGATTCAGTAGGAGACTTTCACAGAGCCCTAAACTAGAAAATTTGGCTAAGGCAGCAAGTTTGCTTTGAATTAATTGGAGTAATTTCTAAGAGATCTCGCAGTGTGCTTTTTCTTTTTCACCCTTAAATGTTTATTAGATGCTTAGTATTCAGCAAGAATGTGAATCTAAATAATTCATATGTAAATGCTTACAGGGTGGATATAACTTTATTTTTCTCTCTGTTATCTTCCCCTTTATTCCTCCTTCTCTGACTCCCCATTCCCTCTTTCCTACTCACTCTTCTACTTTTCTCGACTTTCCTTGCTCACCTTTCTATTCGCCCACAAAACAACTCTTTACCTTTTCTACACCTTTTTAAATCGCTTCCCCCCCTCTTCTATTCTTCTTTTGCCTTCACCCTCCTATCATTTCTTCAAATTTTGCTCTAACAACTCTGCCTGCTTCCTTGACAATCCTTTGCTGTGCTACTCTCCGATTTCCCTTTTGATCTCCCCTCTTTATTTCTCTTGTACTTGGTTTTCTCTATCTCTTTCTCTGTTTCTGCTGCTCCGACTCTCTGTCTCTCTCCTACACCTCTCCCTCTCTCCGACCTTTTCAGTGGGAAGAGATCAGTGGGGTGGACGAGCACTACACTCCGATCAGGACCTTCCAGGTCTGCAACGTGATGGAGTACAGCCAGAACAACTGGCTCCGCACCAACTGGATCCCTCGCCAGTCTGCCCAGAAGATCTACGTGGAGCTGAAGTTCACCCTGAGGGACTGCAACTCCATCCCGCTGGTCCTGGGCACCTGCAAGGAGACCTTCAACCTCCTCTACCTGGAGGCGGACGACGACCAGGGCAGCCACTTCAGGGAGCACCAGTTCACCAAGATCGACACCATCGCCGCTGACGAGAGCTTCACCCAAATGGACCTCGGCGACCGCATCCTCAAGCTCAACACCGAGGTGCGCGAGGTGGGCCCCATGACCAGGAAGGGCTTCTACCTGGCGTTCCAGGACGTGGGCGCCTGCGTAGCTTTGGTTTCGGTGAGGGTTTACTTCAAGATGTGCCCGCGCACCGTGAGGAATCTGGCCTCCTTCCCCGACACTGTGCCCATGGACTCGCAGTCGCTGGTGGAGGTCAAAGGCCTCTGTGTCAATCACTCCAAAGAGGAGGAGCCTCCGCGAATGTACTGCAGCACAGAGGGGGAGTGGCTCGTGCCTATTGGGAAGTGCCTGTGCAACCCGGGTTACGAGGAGCGGAGCAGCACCTGCCAAAGTAAGACTTGTCTTCTTCTAGCCGTTGCGTTTCATTACTCTGCAGCTCTCCTTGTCTTCTGTTGTCTACCTCTCTGTATGTGTAATACCTCATTTCTGTTTTGCATCTAGATCCACAGACTGCATTTCTGTCCTTATTTATTAAACCGTGTGTGATACAATGCAAGGTTCGCCAAGGCTGCGGAAGACTTTGATGTGAAAAGTCTCACACTTCATATCTGTCAGCCGAGGACCTTTGATCTCAAATGTCCAACCTTTTATTCGGCATGCATGTGTGTATGAGTAGGATTGTGAGTGTATGGGCATATTGTGTGTGTGTGTTGCCTTCAAATGAAGCCAAAAATCCTCAGAGTGATTGCGGATAAGTCTGCAGTTGTACGTTTGTATTTATCTGTGTTATCTGGGTCTTTGAGTTATAGTTCCCAGTCTTCAGTAGTTGTAATCTTCTCAAGTGACACATCATTAGCTCTGGGAAGATCTTAACCAGAGGAGCGAGGATGGGGCAGATAATGCAGAAGAAAGGAGCAGGGGCCGGAGTGGATGGTGAATAATGGAATAGTTGTGGCGATGGCTGCGGGTGTTAGCGGAGGCATGAGTGGGTTCGACGCTGGAGTCTGCAGATACTCAAGTCTCACCCCCAAAGTCTGTTGTTGCCTCGGAGGTGGTTGAAAAAGTCAAAGTACTTGTCTGGAGGTCTTTCATTTTCAGTCTCTTTGCATCTGCTGCACGATCATCACAAAGGCTTTGCGGAGGATTCAAGGTTTTCGAGAGCTGATTGCTGGAGAGAAACCCAAATGTTGCAACGATTGAAATCACTGAGGAATGCCCTCTGGTGCTAATTCTTTGGACTCACACACCGCTCTACAAAACACCTCAAACCTTTGCATTTGTCCTTTGACTTTTCTCGTTCCTCTCCAACAACCTTCATTTCCCCTTTGGGATCAGGCAACCGGTGGGTTCAGAGGTTAAACGTCGTGCCATGTCAGGTTTAAAAACACAGTATAATGGGTTATAAACTTCCTGAATGTGTATTGATATCTCCTGAGGGCTTCACAAGAGCATTTCTTTAACACATTTTCTGTACAGTGGAACGCACACACTTCAGAGCAAAATCCAAATATACCACTAACGTAGTGCATTTGGTATGTAGCCTAAAATGACAATAGATGCATGAATATATTTATATGTTTGCTTACTTCATGCTCTTCTGGTTTGTGTTTGTGTGTACTCTGTTTGATCGTGTCCGAGCTGCTCCCCGCAGCTTTGGCCGAGGACACAGAAGCACCAGCTGCATGCGCCATGAAACCCTCACTTTCTCTTTGTTGTGGCAGGATGCTGCGGTGCACTGCGTTCTATATGCGCTCCTCTTTTCTCAGTCTCAGCGAGCTCCACGCCAGAAGGCAAGAAACTAAAGAAGCCAAGACACAGCGTCCATGTGAAAGTGGCCACCTCGGCTGTTCCAGCGCTATACAAAGTTAAAACTACGAGGCATGTCACTCTGTCTCTCGGCCTAAAGTTACGAGCTGCTCCCAAACGCTTCCGTGTCCTTCTACTGTCTCCTCTGCAGAGCCGGGGCCCGGTGTTAATTAAAGATCAAAGTGTGTCCCCCAGGTCAAGCCCCTGCTGTCGGGGCCGAGGGAAGCTCTTTTTCTGGGGCTGTGAACTCCAGACGAGCCTGACTCACTGTCCAGATGTCAGGAGAAACTTAGGGGCAGCTGTGTGTTGAAAACCTGTTATGAGCCAAATGTAAACGGGTTAGGTGAAATATTATATTATAGACAAACCATTGCAACAAGGATTAGGCTACACTACTACCTTCTAGTTTTAGGCAAAACATCGCAAACACCTTCAGTAATCGCCGATCCAGAAAAAGGAATTCTTTCTTTTGACCAGTTTCTGGTTCCTGGTATTTGCTGCATGTAAGCAACCAACTACAGAGAAGACAGTCTGCTTCCTGTTTACATGCCCAGTGTGAAGGGTCACATGATTTTAAGATGCGTTAGTATAGAAAGGGATTTTTATTGATGCAGAGCTAAAAGGCTCACGTGGACAAACTTCCTTTTAAAAATAAAACGTATCAGTATAGATGTAACTTAAGATATAACAGTCTCTATTAAATAATAGACACCTCCATAGGGGAGCGCAACATCTTTAATCATTAGAATTACTCCGAATTGTAGTGTCATATGTCCACATTCTGTTTCACTATGTGATTCCAAAATACAGTTTATTAAGGCTTTATCAAATCTGTTATTTCATTGGCCCAATTTTCAAGAATATCGGTTCTGTACTTTTTGTGTAATCCTGCTAAACAAAGGACAAATGCACTATTTTATTTAATCACATGAATAAAAAATATTACAGCTTCACAGCCCAAATTTCGCCATTACCCCCACGAATGGGACATTATGTAGACAAATGGCAGACCCCTGTCCCCCGTCCCACCGCCCTCCTCTCGCTTCCTGCCTCTCTGTGAATTGTGTGAATGTTTGGATGTATTTGACAATCTCTTATTAGTTTCAGAGAGACCTAATGGACTCTAATAAGGTCTTATGTTACCCTGGAATGGGACAGCTGCACCAACAGGCCCCCACAGTCCCCGCGTGCAGCCGCCGGGGGCCCCAGCGCGCAGCTTGCTCTGCAGGCCCTCTGTGTTAACAGATAGATGACTGCATGGGGTTAGGTCACCGTACAGGCAGGCGGCGAGGGAGATGAAAACATATTTACGGCGCTGTACAGGCGGCTGAAACAGATAGAGGCAGGTGTCTAAACCAGGGTTTCTCAAGTGGTTACATGGAGCAGAACCCACACACAGTGAGGCCCAAGCCCATCTGGAGAGATATTAACCAGATTCATACGAAAAGACAATATTTACAATAAGATAAAGCTGTTGTTCTCTGAGCTGCCTCCTTGACGCCCCGGTGTCTTAAATTGTTATTTCACGAAATAATCAAACATGTTTTTAAATGAATCCTCGACCACAAGTGAATATTGAAGTGATTAAATGTAGATGCAGTCAGGAAGCAGCAGTAGAGAGTTTTGTGAGAGAGGTGTTTTGGATTGAGTGTCGCTCGCTCTCAGTCAGAAGTGGATGGAGCACCTTCGCTGGATTTTTCATGTTTTGTTTTCTTTGCCGAGAAGTCTTGATGCAACAACTTCCACTTATCTACGTCTCCGATCTGTGTTTGTGTGTGTGTGTGTTTGTGTGAGAGGGGATATGAGAGAGCATTGGAGCAGTTTCCTATGTTTATACAGACTCCAAAGTGTGTTTAAGGGCTTTAATAGAGTACACTCTAGTATTAGACTGTCATTATCTTGCTGGGTTGTGTATGTGTGTGCCTGTTTGTGTGGTTGTGTGTACTGCAAGAATGTTGTTTTTTCGGTGGCGCCTTCAAACAAGCCCACGAATTCTGTCTGGCTCTGGCAGTGGGTCACCATGTGTGAGCTGCCGTCATAGGAGTGTGTGTGTGTGTGTGTGAGTGAGTGTGTGTGTGGCTGCCATGTATATATGTCATTAAATAGTTCACTCCACCAGAAGTATATTGCTGTGAACACATTTTGGATATTCCATCATCCATATCCGAGCAGAGCTTGTCATCGGATCTTTTTTTTTTCCAGGGACTGGACTCTGGCCTTTTTCAGTTCTTCACACTGCTCGATGTGAATTCGCGTGTCAGTCATCGTCTGGATTACAGTATGTCTTGTGAGCGGGCTTCGGCCTTTCCACAGAGAATGTGGGGCCAGATCTAATCTCACTAAGCCCGTCTTTCATCTGTCATTAGAACGGACTGCAGCAGGTGAACTAGCTCCTATCTACCATCAGTGTGAAATTCCTGCAACCATAATTTGATCCTAAAACAGCAAACGGATGTCTGTCTGTCGAGTTTCTCTCGCTCTCTCTCTCCCTCTCCCTCTCCCTCTCTCTATGTGTGTGTTTTGAGTGTGTGTGTGTGTCAGTGTGTGTGTGTGTGTGTGTGTGTGTGTGTGTGTGCGTTTTGCAAATGCAAGCAGCTGTTCTGGTGTACGTTCGGCGAGAGAACCCAGGTTTACATTCCTGCCTGATTTATCAAGACACACAATCCTGGAAGTGGCCAGCGCCATAATGTTTATTGAAATTACACACATGTAGTAAATGTGTACACAAATGCTAAGTGTGCTAACAGTGCTAAAAGTAGAGGAAAACAGAAAATCACTTTTGATAATAAAATAAAACTTTTCAAGGGGTTGAAGAAAAATGTGATTTTTAATCATTTCTACTCCGATGATGCATGTTCGAAAGAAATGTACTTTAGACGACCACACCGACCTCAGCGCTTCCAAAAAGCTGTCTCCTCTTTCTCCTCCTTGTTTACTTCCTGCACGTCTTCCCTCCTTCCCCGCTCTCTCTCCCCGGTGGCTGACGCTCTTGGACGCCGGTTCAAAGCGCGCCGCCGATCTCATGTCGAATGTTTTATATCACTCTCCACTCTCTCTCGCTTAAGTGATTTAGCTGCTGCCCTCATGCTCAGACATGCTTGGCTCTCGGGCCGACGCACTGGACTCACATTATACGTCTTTTTCGTTCAGTTTGTCACGCAGGCCTCCGTCAGGCCGGACCGATCACATCCTGGAGCGCAGCACGCCGGAGAAAAAGATCCAGCGTCTCGTTTGTAATTCGATTTTATGAAAGGCTCTATTCAGCTTCAACAGTATTCATATGTCCCCGTAATGTCATTAGGATCGCTCGTTTTGCCAATACCGCTGAATGTCTATCTCTATTTCATCTCATTGTTCTGGTCTGCTCGTCTCCCGCGCTGACGCAAAGTCCGACGGACATCCAACGTGGCTGGTGAAGGAGCTCCCCTCAGCATGGAGCTCGCCAGGAGGGTCACACATACTTGTGTGATCAAGCCAAACCGAAGCTGAAATGCCAGAGAATATTGAGTTGGATTCACCCCAGAGGACCAGTGTTGCTCTGTTTCTGTCAGATGGGTTTCGTAGTCTCTTAGTACCGTTGCAATAAATCCACGAATGCAGCTTAATGTTCACCACCGGGGACTGAAGTGGAAACCGAAGATTTATTAATCTAATATTTTTGAATTTTGCACGTTAAATGTTTTTAAGGGAATCCAAATCATTTTTGTGCATCATAATATGTGACATAAGCCGTTTTCAGAAAAGGTTCATACGATGGGGTCTGGACTTTGTCTGAAGCTTTCAGGTGGGGGGGGTGACACAGCATCCAGGAGGCAGGGGATAACGGGACATTGACACCGGCTTCGGGCCATATCACCAAAAGCTCTTGAATCTCGTAGTTTTTCTAAGTTGCCATCTTCGTTCCTCTTGTCTTTTTGTATGGCTCCTCTTTTCATCCTGAGAGAGTTGTATTCTTTAGGTTCATCTCATCAACACTCTAGAGCTGTGAATCCTGAGAAGCTCCAGAATGTCCCCAGTAGCAGACTCGGACATCTGCGTTCTCACATGTAGCCCCTCGGGATAATTTCGGTAACTCAACTGGTGTTCACTGGATCTTTGAAAGCAGCTCTACAGTCCAGATAATAAACATCAGAGCCAACAACATTTTGGCTTTGTTTCCTGCTTCCAATATGTATTGATCAAAAACCCATACGCGTTTCATCAGCCCTGTGCAGATCCCACAGTTGTGTTTTATGCATTTTCTTTCTTATTTGTTCTCATCCCTCGTTGTTTTCTGTGTTCGTTGTGTATTGTTTCTGCCAGACTGTTGCGGCTGAGTGCTGTGAAGTCATGGGGCTATTGGCTCCCCTCTGGTCCCTTGGAAGGATTCTGTTTGTTTGTGTTGGCCATTATATAACTGTCCGGCTCTCCACAAGAACATGTCAGTTCTACACAGACGCACAGTGAGATACACACACACACAGAGACAAACACACACACACACAGACAGTACTTCTAATCTAGCAACAAGCAGATAGACACTACATCACCGATTCTGCTCTTGTCCTCTGTTTGTTGCTAAATGTGTTTGCAAGTATTGTTTGTGTTGCTGTTTTTGTGTGTTTGTGTGTGTGTGTGTGTGTGTGTGCATCCTCCGAGGCCATTGTTCCGTGTTCCAGCTGCACCCTGCTACACATCTAGTCGCACACATTCACGATGTAAATCCGCACACTACAGAGGAGTGCAACAATGGCCCTGTTACTGGTGAGCACCTTTATGGATGTTGTTGAGAGCAGGTGTTTCAAATATACGTCCACCACACATTTTCAAAACCAGTCCGAGTGAATCAATCCATGCTGACCTGTGTGAAAGTATGTGTTTGTTTGGGTGAATGAAAGTGCGATACTGTACATGGCTGCGCTCTCGCTCTGGAGTTTCACTGCACCAGTCTCCTCCTCTCTTGTCAGTTCAGCTTAGCGCGGAGGCTTTCTCTGCAGCAGCCCTTTGGCTGTGTGCTGCCTCCTATTTAGTCTTTTTGGAGCTGGAACGGGGCGGGGGGGGGGGGGTCGGGAGGAAGGACAGGGCCTGGATTGAATGCTTCACCGAGAAAGGTCTTGATTCATGGTGTCAACACGACAGTATATAAATTCCCCAAATCCAAATGAGTAAAAAACATCTCTCCTAAATGGAATATGGGCAGAAGAACAAAGCTTTGGGCTGACATTATGACAGAATATTACAATAAAGCTCTGATTGAATAAAACATTCAGGTAAAAATAGTATTACAAGAAAAACACTGTAATTTGATGAGAACATTGTATTAGTACAAGATTTAACAAGCAGCCAGGACAACCTGTGCACGCCAGAGTTCCTCTCCTTCTGGATCCAAAATCTCGATTACCCATCTCATTGTTTATTGAGAAACTCAAAACCCTTTTGAATATAACACAGATGTAACCAATGACCAACGGTTCCAACATTTCCTTCAAGTTTGTGTGGTTCTTCCTTCAGAATGGACAGTTTGTTGCACAATCTTCTCAGGGTCATGATACTGGTGAAGCAAAAGACTAAGTTTTCTATTGATTGTGAAACTAATTCTAACACAGGCGACCAGGTGATCTTCTGACTTCCCCCCTATAAAATCACATGGAGACTAAAATGACGATGTTATTCTCATAATATCACTTATTTCCTCATAATATGACTTCAAGTTGAAAATGTCAGAGTTGTTACCCTTAACTACCCTTCTACTCTGTTGTACTCTCCTGAGAAGTGAAAACTTTTTGGGGAATTTCATCTGACAAGAGACATAACCTCCTCTGTGTCAACTTGCATAAAAAACAAACCTTGTGCATGCAGTAATGGGCAGCATGAATCACACTGTTTAGAGGTCCATCCCCAGTTCAAACTGATGTATGTGTGTGTGTGTGTGTGTTGTGGGTGTGTGTTTCCACTGCTGTCTACAATTTTAGCACCTCCAGTGCTGTTTGACTTTTCGAGGATCCTCCGTAACCTTGATGTGCAAAATAAAACGGAGCTAATTAAAACATGCTGAGAAAGCCCACAGCGACTCAAACTGACTGGGAATTCACAACACTGCAGCCGGCAGGGAAATAAGATGTATGACTGGAGGGAGGAAGGGAGGGAGAGAGGGCGAGAGGGAGAGAGAGAGAGAGAGAGAGAGAGAGAGAGAGAGAGAAAAAGAAATGTTGAGCACAGCAATAATTGAAGACACCAGTCAGCTGTAGTCTGAAGGCAGAAATGAAGTAAGGAAAGTCAGAAATTATCCTGCATATGCCCATATACGGTGTATGCTGTACACACATCTGTTTGTGTGTGTGTGCGTGTGTATGTGTGTGTGTGTGTGTGTGTGTGTGTGTGTTATTATGGCTTGCAAGGCCAAAGAGGAGGCCGTAGCCAAGGATGCGGGGAGGGTTTCTTTTCAGGGTAATATTGCCTGTTTGCTTTTCTCTTTCTGGGCCGTCCACAGCGGGCTGGGGGAGCCGGGTAAGCCTGTCACCCCTTGGCCCGGGTGCTGTTGGGACTTCAAAGCTGTTGGTAACCACAGGCTCAGGAATTCTCCTCAACTTCTCAACACAAAAACATCCACACATGCACACACACACACACACACACACACACACACACACACACACACACAAACACACGCACAAACACACACACACACACATTCATGTCTCCATTACTAGAGATTGACCAACATTCACTTCACAATAACTTGTCTTAACTCGTGTTACTTTTGTTGAACACAAGTAATTATTAGACCACAAACACACCGACACACACACATGCACACAGAAAGAAAGATGGATCTTTATTTGTTTAAGAGGCTCTTGACAACTTCACAGTAGTGAGTCTTGTGTGTCTGCCTGTGTGTCTGCCTGTGTGTCTGCCTGTGTGTGTGTGTGTGTGTGTGTGTGCGTGTGTGTGTGTGTGTGTGTGTGTGTATAAAGATGTACGTCCATCTGTGCATATCCGCATTCAGCCTACAGGTGTGGCTCATACGGATGAATGATCTCTGTGGAACTACTGACGTTACTTGTGTGTGTGTGTGTGTGTGTGTGTGTGTGTGTGTGTGTGTGTGTGTTTGTGTGGTGTGTGTGTGTGTGTCTGTGTGTGTCAGTGGACAGACAAGGACAGAGGAGGATGGGCTCAGCTGGAAACGTCCTGTCTGACAGACACACTGGATGTTTGGATACACATGTAATGCAACAGGGGAGGGAAACAGAGGAGTGGAACTGGGGAGTCACTCCATCATGCCTGATGGATGAGAGGGAGCAAGCTGGAGAGGGAGCGGGGAGGGACGTGGGCGGGGCGGTGGGGGGCGGGGGGGGGGGGTAGGAAGAAAGCAAGCTGTCACAGGGATATGGACCCCTGATGAGTACTTCTTTGGGCAGAATTCCCGTTTTTTGATTTGTGTTACTTTCAACATCCATGGGTTCCCCCCTCTTTGTTTAAAGCACTGCTCCTCTAATTGTTTCCTTCATGCATTACTGTCAAATGCTCCACTAGGATGACACGTATCTCCATGAACAGATTCTTCATGTGAAAAAAAGCAAAAGCAGTCAGCGAGGGACAGGATTTTTTTTTTTTTGCGTTTCTTGTTTGAACAGTCACCTTCTCTGCCGGCTGCCCACGGGTAAACAGTCCATGTGGAGAACGAAAGAGACGGAACACATTGACTCAAATTCATAATCAGATAGCTGCTTATTGAGATAAATAGTGTCACTGTTTGTACTTTGTTTGGAGAAAAGAAATAGTAACGACTGTAAACAGTGTACGATGAAAAGAAGGGAATCCGTTGAGTACAGTGGAAGCCCTGAAATATTATCCTTTGCCCCCGGTGGCTAATTGGTCATCAGGTCAGAATCTGTGGACCGATAGATCGAGTTGTGACCGGTTGAATTATTGGTGTTTCACATCATAAATCTCTAACTTCTCAGCCTCCTGCATTGTTCTAATGTCCCCCGTTGACAGTCACCACTCACATCCTTCCAAAGATCCCAACCCTTTTAAGAATACCACTATTCATGATATGTCAACCGCTTCACCGAGAGATATATGTATGTATTCAGTGTAAGCTTGTTTCACATTTTGAATCCAACACATGAGTGGACATGTTACTGTAAACCCATTGTGTATGATGTCAGCTCCCCCTTGGTGCTGAAGATGTGGCGGCGGTGCCCTCAGCCGCAACCTCGCTCGCGTCTCGCTGCTGCGGCGGGCGGCTGTCAAGTGTCTCACTTATCTGAACACGTCCTGCAGGCGTGCATGTCGAGCCCGTGAGCGGTTGTCAGACGCATCATCTGATTGTACAGCTGCGATGCGCTCGGCGAAGAGAGGCCTCTCGATGTGTCTCTTCAGTTTTTGAAACACCCGAGCGTCACCGCATAAATGTCTGTCTTCCAGCAGCTGTCTGATCTCGGCGTGCTGCCACATCACAGATGTCAGCGTAACCCCCTCGCCGTCCCGACAAACACGGCGCTCTCTTAATGACAGCCGAGCAAAGGCGGCGGAGTCTCTCTTAACACTTTGGAGAGCCAGGCTCAGCGTGCAAATCGTGTAGGGGGAAAGTGTATGGATTTCCATTTCATCCATCAATTGTCTATCCTGCTCATCCTTTGAGGGTCGCAGGCGGTCTTGGTTGAGCCAATCCCAGCTGAGGTTGGGTGAGAGGTGGGGTTCACCCTGGGGGGACTGGGTTTTACCCCAAACATTTACACCGACCAAAGATTTAAGTTCCTAACCACGTGTGGAGTGTGGGAGGAAGTCCAGGGACCTGGAAAGATCCCATGCAAACACAGGGAGGACGTTGCAAACCAACAGCCCAACTGGGATTCCAGCTGGGACCATCTCCTGCTGTGAGGCACTCTACCACCATGTCCCTGTGTATCTGACTTTTTTTCTTCGTTTGTCTTTTCTCTGATAAACAGAAAGTTGGTGATTATATGGCACCACTGTTCGTATTGACCCAATAGCCGTCTCCTAACGCAGCCCTGATTGTAAATGAACTCAGCGATAAAGGTTATATTACATACCAGCAACCAGACATCAGCAGTTTATCGTCACACTCATCTATTCATTTGTAAATGAATAGACGATGTATTAATCATTTATAATAACACATATTCATTTCGGCTCCCTGCAGGAGCTGTGATCAAAACAAATGGCTGTGAACTAACCTGTGTACAGTCGATCAATATGACCCTCCACTGAATGTGTTTATATTCTGCGGGTTCGTTGTTGACCTTGCAACAGGAGCCTTGGTGTTTTTTATTGTTTGTGTCTTCCATCTTTATCAGGTGTGCAGGAAGTGAGGCAGCGCATCTCCTCTGGGAGCTGTGTGTGTGTCTGTGTGTGTGTGTCTGTTTGCATGTGTGTGTGTGTGACAGAGAGAATGAGTGCACCACATAAGTGTGCGAGACATGTCTGTCAATATATACAGGTCATTAGTAAAACCAAAAGTGAGCAGAGGGAGGAGAGGAAGACAAAGCGCTTACCACAGCAGAAAGCGCTTCTCACTGACTGATACACACACACACACACACACATTTTGAAATTGATTTTAAATATGCGTTAAGTTGCAGAGTGCATTCATGTGTATGTACTTCATAGTTTTTACATTTTTTACAAGACGTCATGCATTGAAACATCCTACTTTGTATTTTTTAATACAATAAGACATCCATTTCCATAGTCTCTCCATTTCTCCATGACACAGCCGGATGGACTCATCTGCCTGTGAAGAGTGTTTCTCTGCTCTTGACTCAGGATGGAGTGAAATGGATCAAAGGGACCTGAAGACCAAAAGTCTTGCATTTGAAAAGGTGCCACCTGAGTTTTCAGATCCAGTTTCTATTGAACTATTTAATGCGCACCATGACCGAGCTTACCCAGGTCTCCTGTGCAGTGCCTTCTGACAGTAAAGGGCACTATGTGGCCTTTATTCAGTGAGAGTGTAGTGCTGACTTTAAATGGTTTTTGTTTTGGGTGAGAGTCACACAGTCGCCCCGTGCCCTTCTCTTGCACCGTGCTCAGTTAGAAGATGTCACAAAGATCTTCATCTTCAAAACTGAGGAAAAGAAACTGCTCCACTCTGGAGAAGCACTTGCTATGGGGGGGGGGCTAAGGTGAGTTTGACCTTTGCTCTGTGGTGTTTCTGTTAAATTGATGAAGGGTTTGTTGCAGCAGCTGTACTGGGAAAACCGTGGTGAAAATGAGAGCTCTTTGCGTTACAGGTCAATTTTTGTTTTGACCTTAGAACATGACCTCAGCTCCCAGCATAAGCTCGAGCATGGAGCCTGGAAAAATGATGCTGCCGAGTGAAACATCTGGAAAAAGCTTGGTTGTTAATGGATGCATGCCTCATACTTTTCTGTTTTTACTGAGAAGAAGCATTTGAGGATGAAGCAGAAGCGGTAAAGACGTCTCGTCTGCTGGCAGGACAGAATGGTCGGGTCTCAAAGGGCAGATGGCAACAAAGAATGTGTATCTTCCATGAATGCTGCAGAACTGTACACTCTTCAACTGCCAGTAGAAGTTAACAATGGAGTTTAAGTGGAGTTCATTCTTGAGTGAATGCACAGGAAATACAGTAACTGAGGTCAAGTGATTTCTCAGCTGTTAAATACTGACTCACGGAGGTTACAGACAGCCCTGTCTCTTTCAAACTGATCAATAGACTCAGTCTCAAGGCGTCCCCGACTCCCACCACATCCAAATTCAATAGAGATAAAGGAAATGGTCTTGTTTATCGCTCACTCTATCCATCCCGACCCACGCCCAGGAAGCAGGACGAGTGATGGCGTTTTACCATCAGCAATGGCGGCTGACTAAGAAATGGTGTCAGATGGAATGACGTGCCCTCTGCGGTGTGTATGTGTGGGAATGTGTGAGTCTGCGGGGGAGGAGGGGGTTGTGTTGCGTTTGCGTGTGAGACACGCTCTAACGTTGTGTATGCATATGAGTGTGTGTCAGTTTGGGTGTGCTGATTAAAGGCGGTCAGGCCTCAGTGCTCAGGCCTTTAGCTGTCCCTGCACGCTGAATGCCAAACACAACAGAGCATGCCCAGAGCAACCAAGCATGGAGGCTGCAACGCTGAAGCACACGGGACAACCTTAAAGGCCTGCAGCTGTGTGTGCGTTTGTGTGCGCTTGCGTGTGTGCAAGTGTTTCTTCTCATCTTTGTGTTTGACTTTATGTTTTCCCTCGACCGTGTCAGGCAATCTAGATGAAAGCAGTTGATATTTAATACACTGGCTTTGACTTTGCTGGCTTTAGGTGTGAAGTTGATTGTGTTGCTTAAAAACTTTTCACAATAATTGTCAGTGTCAATCTACCTCCTTTAAATCATTGGTTTCGCTCAGCTACAGTTTCTGCAACTAAAATGAACCAATCAATCACGTGTAGATGATTATAACTGTTGTCATTTCTCAGTACGGTGCCCCTCTGAGCCCCCACGGGTGTGTTGGTGATAAAATGAGGTTTGTTCATTCACATTACCTCATTGTTATTCTAAGTGTACAATATTGAGATCACACTACCGGGCAAATCTGACGTTAGGTCAGCAATCAGCCAAAGTGTGAGCACAACATGGTTTTACAGGCAAATGGGAGATGGCTCTCTGACTGGTTTACTGCCCTTTATACACCCACAACACAGACATGATTAATTAAAAGACTACGTACTTAGTGTTTGTTGAACGGTAAGTTGAGTTGTACACTCAAAATGCACTTACACAATGGGATAAAGACTATGCACTTGGAAAGATACAATATATCCCTATATGTTCAGAACATTTAGAAAAGTTGGTAAATAAATATGTACTTTTAATAATTGTGAAGGGCTCATATTAACGTATCATTCAAGTATTTTAAATGCATTGCCTTTTGATTTCGAAGACTAATGTTAAGTGTAAGGCTGGGACAGTGGTTCCTGTTGTCAGTGACTTACAGTTGATGAAGTTATGACCAACGCAGGGGAGGATGTTAGATAAGCTGAACCGCCCAGTCCCTTAGCGCTGACTTTAACAACCACTGTGTGTCAACAAGTTGAGCCAAAATGTTTAATGCTGCCCTCATAGGAGCCCCTGTCTGTCTCTGTCTGAGGGTCTCCTCTGGAATTAAGTGTCACTTATACCAGGACAAAGGAGCCAACCTTTAAAGGTTGTGGGATATTGCAGAGATGAGCACTGACCTTTCTTACAAATTACACACACTCACATGCCCACCCCAAAAAAACCACACACACACACACACACACACACACACACACGCACACAAACACTCACAAATATGCATGGGGCTCTCCAAGCAGTATGAAGATGAGCCGAGAAAAATGTCAGACAGCAGTGTCCAACAAGATTATTGTACTCATCATCCACGGGTTCCCACCTCCTCTGATTCATTTCCCTTCATCTTTCCCTGTTCAAATGGATGGCACCGAGCATTTGTCAAGGTGAAGGTAGCACGGCCCACGCTTGTGATACAACCGACCAATTTTTCCATTTCTTCCGCTCCGCTAGTCTTTTGCGATTAAATGTTCAATTTCAGCACCTGGAGGCGATGCCAAAGTGCAAAGCCTCGAGGAATGTTGGAGAAATCTAACTGATTAATGCAAGACCGCCACACCGATTCCTGCATAATGCCTTGCTGCACCGGCCAACATGGTTTATTCTGGCCTTTCACTAAAACCTGAATATCAGTTTTTGACCTCTACTTCTGATGGTAATATTTTGTATTCATGATATGATAAGGTCTTTAATTTTATTGAATTGATTGAAGTATAACAGTTTGAGCAGATCATTTGTTTTTTTCGTGTCCTCCGACTTCAACACCAAACCTGCAAGTCTCGTCCATTCCGCCATAAATAATTAATAATTCATCATCAGTATTCAGCACAAATTAGGCCTTTCGTCTGTTGTATAGACTGGACATGAAAAGGGATGACATAACAGGTCCCTGGAAGTGAGGCCAGACCGACTTTTCAGGGATATTTTGACTTTATTTCTGGATCATGAGGAAGTGGAGGGATGTCATCCATCTTTAAATACACTCTATTGTCCCGTGTGGTTGTGGAAAATACATTAAGACAATTGACAAAATAATAAAGCAATTTAAATGAATGAAAGTACATTTGTAATTGGTTATTACTAAAAAAGACCAATCTCTACATGATGAAATTACATAAATTAAATAATTGGTGGATCGCAAGTTCCCTGATCGAGAGGCTTCATTCACACCACTCACTCTTGCGTGTGGGGGGGGGGGGGGGGTTGGCGTGTTGGGGGATGAAGGCTCTGTGCCAGCGGGGAGTAGAGGTGTGTGGTATTGATGAGATACCACTCTAATGAGCTTTGGCCAATTAATCCATTGATTTACATGTAAATGGCTCCTGAAAGGTGACTGGCTGTGACTGCCATCTGCGTGCACTCAACCATGCTAATGTCGTGCTGAGTGACACATACGCGCCCAAGACACATGTGCCTGAGATGTAAGGGTTTAAAGACAGGATGTGTCAGAGAGAGAGAGAGAGAGAGAGAGAGAGAGAGAGAGAGAGAGAGAGAGAGAGAGAGAGAGAGAGAGAGAGAGAGAGAGAGAGAGAGAGATGAGTGCACCGCTTTGCTTTGAGATTTAAATAAGGTGTTAATTACAATGACTACAAGTGGACACACACCTTTTAATAATCGAGCAAACACCATATCTCCGCATATCATTGTGTGTTAATTATTTTCTCTGTGCATTTTGTTATATAGTCATTTTTAAGATATCGCTATAACTATATAGCAACGCTATAACTATATTGTTTAATTGTACCAATACAGCTACCTGAGCCAGGTCATACAACACTGATATCAAACATCACTTCCATACAAGGTTAGCAGGATTGAGCTGTTTTAAAACATTGTATAAGTTTTTTTTTTTCTAAATGCACTGGGGTTGGATTGATAAATACATTCCAGATATCCGAGTCAGCATCTTCAAGGGAAGAATTGTATCAGAAAATCTCTATATATCATTATTATTATTAAACCAACACAATTTGTGACTTGATTCCGAATCATGGGGGTTAGGTTTTGTCAGTTTGTATTAGTTCAGCAACCAATAGGAGTTAAGTGTCCGGGGGGGGGGGGGGGCTGACGAGGGGCTCAGCAGAGCTCTCTTGCAGTGTGTTCTAGTTTTACAGTAATTAGTCTTTCACTCCATATGAATTCTAAGTTCTCCTCCTGGTGTGGAGATGCCACGGTGAAGAATGCCTCTTTCTGGCTCGTTGGAAAATGGGCTCTGTAAAGTCTTCTCACTTAAAAGAACGCAGCGATGCAGAGTTGTGTGCTTTCAGCCAGCTAACTGAGTGTGACTCCGTGTTAATTACCAGTGTGCTCGGCTTAACTGAGATACCCAGTAAATTGTCCCCAGGTGGGGAAAGAATAGGCTCTATCTTCATTTCTCATAGCTGCAGTTGAGCTAATTATTATGATGGTCTGTGTGTGTGTGTGTGTGTGTGGAAGCGAAATGTGCTTGAATAGTTTTTTTGTGTGTGTGCGTTTGTTTATCGGCCACTTAAGTGTTAGCTTCTGTGCGCATTCGTGTGCGTGACTCGGTGTTTATATAAAATTTGGATCATATGTCTCTGTGCATGTTCATGCATATCTATCGAAAGCATGTGCACGTGCGAGTGTGCGGCTTCAAAGTGCTTTGTTGGCCTCCCCACTTCAGTTTGTGTGTGTACATGTGTCTTTGTGTGTTTGTACATTCGAGGAGAGCTAGCCTGGAATTGGCGCATGCTTAAACACGAAAAAAAAACAAAGCCAACAGTTCTGTTAAGTGAGATGTGCTGCGTTATAATGATGCCATCTATCACTCCCTTCATCTTTCCATTCCTCAATCCCCCCTCACTCCTTCATCACCGTCTCTGCGGCCTCATTAATTTAGCCTGGACTATTTATGGGCCTGTAAAAACAATAGGGGAAGAGAAGAAGGGTTTTACTGGCACGACAGACCTCATCTTCTCAGTGCATGGGAAAAAAAGATGAGGATGCCTGTTGAGTCAGAGGCAGCACACCACATCACTTTCAGTTAATTGCACTAGATTCTTAACATCTGGTTAACATTGGACAATGTTTTCGTAGATGAAGTATGTTTTTCTTGACATATTAGAGCTCGTCTGTTTGATATTGTAGAACATAAGTGAAAACCAAGTATCTATACATACTGCACTCTCGGAAAAAACAAATTGAAATGGTTTACCCATATAAATTGCAATATTTTGAAATTCTAATGTACTGGTATAGAAATAGGCGGCACAGTGGCACAGCGGTTAGTCTCAAAGCAAGAAGGTTCCCACTTTGTTGTGTGGAGTTTGCTTGGGTTCTCTTCTGGTACTCCGGCTTCCTCCCACAGTTCAAAGACATCAGATGGAGGTCAAGCTAATTGGAAGCTCTTAATTGACCGTAGCTGTGACTGGTTGTTTGACTCTATATGTTGGCCCCTGTGATTCGCTGGTGACCAGTCCAGGGTCTTCCCCACCTCTCTTCCAATGTCAGCTGGGATTGGCTCCTGCTTCCTGCACCACCCACAAAAGTGTCGCTGTAAGGAAAACGGATGGATGGTGTAGAAACAGGATGATATAAGGGACTCAAAGTGGAATCTGCACAACCATCTTGGATAATTTAATGATTGATTTTTCAGTTTTGTGTTTTTTATAACCTGAGACTATACCTTTTGATAGTTACATGACAAGTCTGTTGCCCAGCATCAACTGGGACTGTGGCTTTTAGAGTCAAGCTATCAAGGATTTAAGAAATTCTTAATTCCACTAATATCACTGTTTGTGTGGGGGTTTCATTGTCATGTTGCTTTATTCAATAAAATATAGTAGCAAGGTGATACGGCTGCTGTGCGTGACCATGCAGGTATTGGTGTCCTTGACCTGTTGCCTGTTGGATTATCCTTCCTGCTACCAAACGTTTGAGGTTCAAGGCTTTTTTTGACCCTCGAGACTATTGTCAGCCGGTGAACTATAGTAACCTATGGCCGCTGTCAATGAAGAGTATGTACCACACACTATAGGCCAGTCTATATGGGCTTGTAACAGCCTTTGAGGCTTAAATCATGGGGCCGCATGAGGTTGCATGGAGCTCAGGGTCCCCCTCAATGGGAGGCCACGCATACACACATACTGTCCAATGAATGGCCAAGCTGGGCAGTCTGTATGGTAAGTGGAGTTATAGAATATGAGATACAGTATTTGGCTTTTTTTGTTTGTGTGTATGCATCATCTGTTTTGATTAATCTGTCATTTCCGGGGAGCTAGATTCATGCTCGAGAAACGCAAACAGGAGTCAGGAAAGATTCATATGTTTGCTCACATGCAGTCATCCTATGTCCTGATGCAATGAGAATCCTTGAGCAGGTTTCTTTTTAATGACGGACTGTTCTGGGTGGCTGTTGTTGGTGAGAGTGGGGGGGGATCACTCTGCCGCAGAGCGAAATACCATGTGTGCGCCCAGCGGGAGAACATTCCTGCCGGCCCCATGATTTCCTCAGGTCATTCATGCAGTCCTTATCCCCACTGTAATGGCATTGTCCTGGGGCTCAGCCGCGCTGCCAGGCCCCCCACGCTTCAGCCTTTGGCCTCCCTGACAGCACTGCCCCTCAGCTGCCTGTCAGCCACGCCGAGCCCAGGGTGGTTGACTGGAAGGAGGGAGGGGTCAGGAGGATGAGGCCACCACTGGTGCGTACGCTGCTCTCAGGTTATATGGAGACGATGGTTAAAAAAATGATAAATAGGATTGTCTGATCAAAACCAGGCCTCCTACAGGTTCTTGGGTCCGTCTTGTGCTTTATTTTAATGCTAAAGATGAAAAACGGACCCTACAACCAGGTGGTGTCGAGCAGATGTACTGTAGCTGAACTGAGTTGTTCAAATTGCATATATTTTACAGTAACTATGCGTATGACTACCAGCATGCTTTAACGCTCCGACTGTTTTAGCACTGACAGCGCCTTGGCACCGGGAGTTGCTCCGCGTATTTTCGTGGAATTCCTGTAATAAAGTGGCAGTCACATAACAAAGCAACACCCCATTCTAGAGTTTTGCACAGCTAAATTGGGACACTGCCACTGTCACTTTACTTTGTTGGTAAGCACACACAGATTATGATGTGTGAGCCGAGCCGGGGGGGTGCGGGGGACACAGCGGAGGAAAGGAATTCTGCTGCATTGGCGAAGTGGGACGTATAGAGAGCGAGGGCAGAGGAGGAGGGAGGGCATCTGCCAAGACGTATGAATTCAACAAAGACTTCGTGATGGACATCTTTTCTCAGAGCTTCTCCCTCTCGTCTGCATTTTGTGTGTCGGAAAAAAAGAAGGGGTGTTCATCATTATTCAAGGACGGAGCTGATTAAAGGTGATTAGGCCCTGCCCATCCATCACTCTCGCCTTTCAGCCTGTCACTGGCCCCAGTATTAAGGGGCCACGCCAGTGTATCTGTGTCCATGTGTGTGTGTGTGTGCGAGGGAGAGAAAGACTGTCCAGCCAGCTTTGTGTAGTTTCCAAATATTCTCCATTACCCTAATTGCAAATAATTTCTCAAATAGAGAGAAACAACATACTCAGGCTCCTTAATAACGCTGCTTAATACTGAAATAATACACAAAAGCTTCAAAACCCTGGTCTAAGCTTAAGTGAGCCGTGGCAGCCCATTCTTTACTGGATTCTTTAGTGGCCCTATGATGAATGTCCACGCTCTGCCCTGATGAATGGCGGCGAGAGCCTTTCTTCCTCTCGCCATTCCTCATAACATTAAGCCACAATAACGTAAAGCAACCGAAAACAATGGTGTTTTGTTAAGCGGGAGTAAATGAATTGGTTTTGCTGGTGTCCTGTGTGGGGAGTCAGACAGTGAGTCTTTCATCGATCGGTAGACTGTGGGAAAGAGGAGTTTGACCAAACCCAAATATTTGATATTTCTTGTGACCCTTGATATTGTTTTTGTTGAAATCAAATTGAACATAAAAAATCTAGTATTTCCACCTATTGTTTTTTTTCTCAGGGCGAGTAGAACTTGTGAAACAGCATTTAGATCTTAATGGGACACTATAACTCTCGGGTTGTTCAAAATGGGGTGAGGCAGGGTTTTCACTGCAGGTTTTACAGAGTGTTGAGTTCACTTTCACAAGCTGCGGTCAGAGAGGAGGATGGGGAAGACACACACACACACACACACACACACACACACACTGGTCACGATCTGATTTCAGTGAAATTACTTCTATTGTGCTTGTGTGTACTATTGTTGACAGACTTATAGCTCAAAGCTCTGGCAAATACACTGCATTCATTCATATAACGCGTATATGCATGCATTCACTGTTGGCACAGCCTTCATGGGTAATGTGGGTTTTCAGTATCTTGCCCACAGACACTGCAGATGGGAATTGAACCACCAACCCTCTGATGAGTGGATGAAGCAGCCGCCTAAAGCTTTGTATTAGATTTTGTTAACATGTTTTTCTGTGCTGCCTCAGTCATCGAAAAAAGATAACTCCATCAGTGAGAGAAACTCTGATGGTCCACACATACAGACACTCACACAGACACACACACACACACTGCTTTGCAAGAGACAAGAATGATAAGAATAGACAAGGCAATTTGTGACGTACTTATCAAAACCAGTTTGGGCATAGTTTGTGTGTGTGAGCGAGAGAGCAAGACAGAGCAGAGAGAATCTGCACAGAACATTTGAGCATAAGAACTCCTTCAGGGGAAGACGATGACTGGAATCTGAATCTTTTTTTTTTTTTATTGTGTTCCCCACTGCGAGGAGCCAGGCTCCACTGACTCCCACTCTAATGGCAGCCTTGCAGGGTGCCACAACGGAAATACACTTGTGCTGATCCTGCACTTCTTCTCGCAAGTGTCACAACCCCACCACCACAAAATACCTGCTCAGAGAACTGAGAGTTTAGAAAGTCACGACTCCTGAGCACAGGTATCAGATGAATGCGATGGGATTGTTACATTTGTGGTATTTTGTATGGATCTGTAGGTAACACTGATGTTAAAACCAAGGAAATCTATTTCATTCAATGGCTTTGCATCTTGTTTGTATCATGGTCTGAGGTAGTACTTTTATTTTACCGATTTTTATCCTCACCCTTCTTCTACTGTGAAGTAATATCACTTGAATGATACGTATCTGTGCCACTACAATGCTGACTTCATCCCCGCCTCCTATGGAGCCTGAATGCTGCTAATTGTTCCACTTATACCACAGAGACATTTACACTGCAGCTCTTTTCTCCATACGAGCTGCTTCAGAGTGTCTTTCATCATAAACAGAGGACATGTATTTCACATTCCGTGCTCTAGTCATTTCTCTTATTCTAAATTGGTCCCTTGTTGTTTCACAGAGCACTAATGGATATCCTCAGCATGGCGGTTTTAATGTGTGTGTGTTCTAAGATTAGTACAGTAGGTTTTGGCTTGAATGGACCCATGTGAATATTATTGATGCTGGGGGGTTGGGGGGGTCATCAGTGATGACTCGTCCCTCCACATGCACACAAACACATTATGCACACAGCACGCAACATGTTGTTTACCCACTCAGCGAGACACTGTGTCATAGCTGTAGGCGACACAGTATGCGTGTACAACACACATTTAATATGGACACATGCCTGTACTTGTAAAATAAGTGACCTCTTAAATTTAAAAACGTTTCCATGTGAGGAAAATGATTGATGCTAATTAACAATTTGCATAAATAGTTGTTTGACCCCTAGTGTGTGTGTTTATGTGTGTGTGTGTGTGTGTATGACATACACTGCGGCAGCTGAGGATGAGCAGGGAACAGAGGAGCCAGAGGAGAGTTGGGGAGGAGGGGGGTAAGACGAGAGTCTTGATGTGTACTTGGATCGTGCCAGGATGTCTGGCCCTGTCTGTAGTTCACCTGCGCTGGTCTGTCACTCACACACACACACACAAACACACACACACACACACACACACACACACACACACGCACACACACACACACAAACTAACACACACTAACACACAGGTTTACACTTTCAATGTCTTCGCTGGAAGGGTTACATGCAGGGCATGCACACAAAAAACACACTTCCAAGGGCATAGCATGTACACGTGTATTCTCTCTCTCTCTCTCTCTCTCTCTATCTCTCTCTCTCTCTCTGTCCCTCTCTCTCTCTCATGCATATAAGCTAAACCACATGAAGATGCTTTATTGAGAGGTTTATCTCTCTCCCTCTCCCTCTCTCTTTTGCTCTCTTTCTGTGTGGCACACACACATACTATCTCACTCTCTCACTCTTTCACTCTCTCACTCTCTCACCCTCTCACTCTCTATCTCGCACACACTCTCTCTCTCTCTCTCTTTCCCTCTCTCTCGCTCTCTCTCTGACCCAGTAACTGCTCACCCCGGGTTTCTCTCGCTCCCTCTCTTTCTGTGGCTCAGCAGTAACACATGGCGGGACACCCCATGGTGAGGGGTGTCAGTTGAGGAGTGATTTAGTGTTGCTCTGCTCCAACCACTGCTAAGACACCTGCCCTAGGAATCCTGCTGCACACACACAAGCATGCACGTACGCACACACACTGATTTGCATGGGAGCACATAGATGCACGCACATGATGGACACACACACGCACACACACACACACACACTCACACACAGTAGTTTAGCAGTACAGTAATTGCGAATAATTTCTCATGCAGAAAGGAAATCTTTCTGGAATCTTGGACACTATCCCAGCATGCATTGAGTTGACAGGAGGAAACCAACCGTAATAGATCTGATGATATTTCGATCCAACCACCAAGAGAAGAACTGATATTATCAGCCAATAAAGACACACTCAGCCCTACACAAAGCCCAGAACTCTGGGCAAGAGATAACAGCATACTGTGAAGGACATGTCAGGTGTGTAGGCACCCGTATGCACTCCTGTGTGTTAACTATTAGAACCATGACAATACTTGCCTGGGACCCCCATGCTGCGGTGGCGTGCTATTTCAGGTGCTCCTGTGGGTCAGGGACAAAAGTCTTACGCGGTCGTTCAGGTTGGAGGACTTCCAAAGGCAGGGAACTAATATTGCTTCCATGTGTGGACAGAGCAGAGGTGGACTTAAGTTCGAATATGCAGCCAAATAATGTCTCTTTCCATGACAATACTTTAAAGTATATTCAATGAATATTGTCTCAAAAACCACAATTTATTATTCCCGAAATGTTATTTTGGGGATAAAAAATATTATTCAGGCTAAGGGATGTCTACTGATGGAGCTTCCGATCTGGATTTTTTAATTTTTTTGTGCTATTTTGTTTACTTGCCGTCACAAAGGAAGTAATAACGGAAGGGGAAGTCGGGAACGCCACTTGGGAACGTAAGCGAGCATCGAATGAGATGGAGATAATTTGAATGCACAACGCTGCAAATGGAAGGGGCTGCAGCGTCCGCATGGAGCCGTGAATGTGATTATTATTTGTTATACGAAACCTTGATCAAATTGCCCCTCCATTTCATCCTCTGCGGCTTATGGGGGGGGGGGGGGGGGGGGGGGGTATCCTATTAGCCACCTCAGGCTTCGACGGCACAGAGGAATTCTCAGACCTCAACAAATAGATTGTGACCTTCCCGTCTCTGTTAGAGATTCATGAAACGATGTTGACTTTCAAGGTGAAAAGTAATGAGATACATGTGAAATATTTGGGTTGCTGGGATTTAATGAGGTGTGGTGACGTCTTGTGTTTTTGCGGAGTGACGCGACACGGTCGGGGGAATGGATCATTTAAGATGCGTTGTAACTTTAGCTTGAGAACAAGTTTTATTTTCATTGACCTGTGTGATTGCTCCTTCAAGTTTGTGATTGCTGCTCTGTCAACAGCTCTGTTTCAATTGAAACTCATATGTATCATGTACAATTATTTTAATGTAAGAAAAGGCAAAGATACCCTCAGAGGATCTGAACTTGTCTTCATACAGCGGAAAGCAAAACTGGATAATGTTGTTTATGGATTATACTTGTGACAGGAATGAAACCATCTATACTGCACCCAGTATTCACTGTGAAAAATTCAAGATGGGATGTTTTGATGTGAAATAACAGACATGAAGAATAAATGACATTTCTGAACATTGTTGCAATATTCCCCTAATGGTGAAGCCTAGAAATCCTGGATCTTTCTCTTTCTAGATATAAATTTAAACCAAACGTCCCTGTTACCTCTCAGTATTCAATTTGTCCCTGCATCCATTTTCCCGTCTGTTGTGCACATCCATGTGGGACTAACCCTGTTGCCAATAAGAAAGCCTGAGTGTCATGTTGTCCGAGGTTAGTGGAGCCCAGGGACTCTTCAGCATATGGCAGCAGCTCCGTTCTAAGGCCTGTGTGCAGGTGTCTGTCAGCATATGCATATGTGTGTGTCCTTCAGACGTCCTCAGGTGCTTCAGCAGTGGAAGTGTTCTTCCCTGGTGGGCTTCACCACAGATCTCTACACGGGCCTCAGCAGCCCGGGGTAGC